>NC_086322.1:0-300000 GCF_036172605.1 Pelobates fuscus
GGATGGCGTCCTAGTGCGAGGAGAAGCAGCTCAGAGACACTGGTAACGTTTGGAGTTACAAATTGAGGGCAACGCTAGCCATTGGGCAGCGTCCCTATCTGCGGCAGCATGGAGCAGGCATGGATAGAGCCCTGCAAAGAGCACCTCAAAATGATACGTTGCTACGAGGGTGACGATTACATTGAGGAGGTAAAGAGGCGGTTGGTCTGCTATGGCCCAGACCTTACAAACGAGGTGGTCTCCACAGTAATGTGCCAGTTGAGTGCTGAGAACCGTGCGGCAATGGCATTTGAGGGACTACTGTGGAAGTTGAGGATATGGACCCCCAGTCTCAAGCAGTATGTGTTACAGGGGGCCGAAGGTGCCGTCCTTCCCCCCAGTGGCAGTGTGAACACCAGGGAGCCGAAGGTGTCGTCCTTCCCCCCCAGCGGCAGTGTGTACCCCAGGGAGCCGAAGGTGTCATCCTTCCTCCCCAGCGGCAGTGTGTACCCCAGGGGGCCGAAGGTGTCGTCCTCCCCCCCCAGCGGCAGTGTGAACCCCAGGGAGCTGAAGGTGTCGGCCTTCCTCCCCAGCGGCAGTGTGAGTTACAGGGGGCCGAAGGTGTCGTCCTTCCCCCCCAGCAGCAGTGTGTCCCACAGAGAGCAGAGACAGTTGGTCCCTCTCTCCAGCAGCAGGACAATGGTACGGGAGTGGAGACAGGCGGTCTCCCTCTCCAGCGGCAGCCTGTGTTTCAGGGAGAGGAGCACAGCACCCCCTCTCCCCAGCGGCAGCGTACCCTAACAAGGGGAGACACCAAACTCCCGGACGGCGCAGATGGGACCGTGGTCTCTGTGCCTGACCTACAGGGATGCTGGACAGCCTGTCCAGATCCCCAACTGCCCTCACCGGGACAACAGGAGGAGGGGGTAAGTACAAATTCCCCTCCCCAGCTAACTCCTAGCGTGGCACCAGGGTTAACAGAGGTGATGTTAACCCCTACTGACTTCCATGTTCCCTTGGCTACTGAGCCGGACTATGGTCGCAGTACCCCAGCAGAAGAGCTGGCAGCTGGGCAGAGTGCAGTTGGCCTCTGCCCTACCTTTGTCCCTGGTCCAGAGCCTGATGTCCTGCAGGCTACCCCAGCGGAAGAGCTGGCAGCTGGGCAGAGTGCAGTCGGCCTCTGCCCTACCTTTGTTCCTGGTCCAGAGCCTGATGTTCTGCAGGCTATCCCAGCAGAAGAGCTGGCATCAGGGCAGAGCGCCGCTGGCCTCTGCCCTTCAAGTCCCCTCAGCGTGTTACCTCATTACCACAGCCAAATACCCAGGTGCAGTAATTGTGTCTTGTGGGTGGGTCACCCTTGTACCTGTTTGTTGTGGGTGGGCTACTCTGGCACCTATTTATTGTGGGTTGGTGGATCGACTAACGGAGGCACTGACCGACAGACGGTCAGGTGACTGGTTAGTCTTTCCCCCAAAGGGGAGATGTGTGACGAAGTGCCCTTCGCCACTTTGTCCTGGAGAAGCCTGCTTGCCTGCCTCCTCCCCTGCGACTATGGCCCTGGACTGTATTGCCCTGGAAAACTTACATTTGGGCATAATGGATTTGTGTATACTGCTCCTGGCCCTTTAAATACAGTGGGGTCATTTGGTACTTGCCCTGTGTGAGCTGTGGTAACCCAGATAGCAATGCCATGGAGCCTATTCGTGTGATTAAAGACTTTGGCTCTATGGCGATTAAACTGTATTCGGTTGGTCTGAGTGCCATTCACCTAATAATGTGCACTCAGACCTGAGCTATCTGGGGATATGTGAAATGTCTGTGTGTTATGTGTAAAATGTGACTTTATGTATTTTAAAGTGTTTTATGTCGTTTTGCAACCATGTGGTTAATGTCTGCCTCTAGTCCTGGATAATTGGATTACTTCTCCAATTATCTCCAGGGCAGAAGGGAGGAAACCAGGATGCATTGTGGGGATGTTTTTTTCTGCCAGCCAGGGGGAACAAAAGATACTTTTACTAACTTTTGAACCCCTGGTCTGATTCATGCCATTTTTTAATATGTTGTTCCCCTGAATGGATTGATTGAGGATATGCATTTTTATGTGAATGTGATGTATGGTTTTAAAGTTACAGAGTATGTGTGGAAACTGTATTTTTACTGTATGTATAATAGGATTATGTGTCACACTAAGGGGAGGGGATGTGTGGGTTGCACCCGTGATACTATTGGTTATTTTATGCCTCCCCCTGGGTGTGGCCTGTATGTGTACTCATGTAATAAAAACCAGGCTGGGTGCCCCAGCACCTGAGACCTCTTCTGACCCTCAATACGTAGCCTTGTCTCGTTATTGGAGGGAACTGCTATATCACACTGGGGATTGCTATGCTCTGCATATTCCCCTGAGCTCTTAATCACTTAGCTCTTCTAAGAGCTTGTTCCTGTTACGCTCTCCTGGAGGAGAGGTCTTCCCCACACGGTCCTGGAGGACAGAAGCCGATCCAGGGTGGAAGGAAGACGGCGCGGCTCCAGTTAAGCTACGGCGGTTGTGGAGCCTGCGGTGGTTGTGGTGTCGTCTGCAGTGCTTGGAGTCCTCTGAGAGCGCTAGGAGCATCCATCAACGGAGGGTACTCGGTCGGAGTACACGGAGCTCCGTTACACGTACTCTCTGGCTTGTTAATCTGACTTTGTGTCTTTCTCCTACCCTTTGACCTCGGCTTGTTTCTCGTTATTCTGTCTTCTGGTTCCCCTTACTCGGCTTGTCTCCTGACTATTCTGTGTGTGCTTAGCCCGGCCACTCTAAGGACCGGTACTGCACACTTTCTGTGTGTGTGTCTGTGTGTGTGTTAGCGTGTTGGGTTCCCCGAATCGTGACAGTTTAATTGAGTAATAGCCACATGTGTGAATCTAGAGGCTTTTTGATAGTCTCTTAGAATGGGAACCCCCAACCCCCCCAAAGTTCACTTTTAAAGATAGCCGATTCCAGCTTATTCTTGGTGGTTTATCTAGCCATATAAATTTATTTATAAAAGATTGTGCTAGTGTCAACCAACTATCTGGGCAGGGTAAAGGGACCATTCTAAATAGATAAACCCACTTAGGAATAATATAGGACCTAATTACGTTAATATGGCCCCACCACGAGATTTCAAATTTTTTTCCATTCTTTTAATTTCTTTGCTGTATATTTAAGAAGTGGTAGAAAACGTAATTCTATAATTCTGTTCACTTCATTTGCAATTTCAATCCCTAACTAATTAATTGATAAATCTGCCCAGCCAAATTCGAATCTATTTTTGAGAATATCTATGGAAACCTGAGAAATATTCACTGCTAAAGCAGTTAATTTATTAACGTTTAATTTATACCCTGAGTACAATGCATATTCATCCATACAATTTAATAGAGCAGTCGAGGAGTTCTGTGGGACTGCCAGGGTCATTATAACGTCATACATTGTTAATTTAATAAAATCGTTTTTGACATTAAGACCTTTTATTGCCTCGTGCCTCCTTATTGCAGCTGCAAGGGGCTTAATTATCATTAAATAAAGGAGCAGTGACAGGGGGCATCCCTGTCTAGTCCCGTTTCTCATTAGAAAGTAATCCGAACTAAAACCGGCAGCCAAAACTTTTGCTGTAGGGGTCGAATATAAAGCCATTATTGCTCTCCCTATATTTCCTATTAAAACGAAGGATTTTAGGACCGCGTCGAGGTAGTCCCACCTGACCCTGTCGAACGCTTTCTCTGCGTCCAAAGACAGGATCAGGAGGGGAAACCTCCTCGACCGAGCCCAGTCCACCACATCCACCAGCCGTCTAACATTATATACCGAGGAACGTTTCGAGCTAAAACCAGCTTGGTCCCTATGGATTATATTTAACATAATCCTATTTAATCTAGCCGCAATTATTGAGTAATAAAGTTTTATATCTTCATTTAATAACGATATGGGTCTAGAATTAGTTATTAATTCTGGTGTTTTTTGTTGTTTAAGAATTGGGACTATATGTGCCTTTAGCATCTCATCAGGTACATTACCTTTTGTCATAAAATCGTTAAAGATTGCAGTCAATTTACTTGCTGAATTTTGTTTTAAAGATTTATAAAAGATGTTACTGAAGCCGTCAGGACCTGGGGTTTTATGCAATTTTAATTTATCAATGGCTCGAATAACTTCTTCTATCGTTATAGGCTCATTAAGGTTCTGAAGTTGAAGATTCGATATTTTAGGTAAATTTAATTGCTCTAGATATTTTACTAGATCCACTGGAATTTGCCTATCTGGTAAATTATATAGTTTACTGTAGAACGATTGAAAAGCTTGACCTATTTTAATTGGATCAAAAGAGTAACATCGTCTTGTATAATCTTAGTTACCCTCATCTTAATTGAGTCTTTTTTTAGTCTATTTGAGAGTAACATATCCGCCCTATTACCTTTATAATACCATGTCCTTCATAGTTTTTCTAGGGAAAAATTTGCTTTCTGGATTAACAAATCGTTTATTTTATCCTTAATGATCATCAGTTTTTAGTGAGTTCTATAGAAGGATTATTTTAATTGGCAGATTCCAGTCCATTCAGTTCTATATATAGTTGCGATAAATTTTTAGAATTTTTCTCCCAAGACCCCAATTTAATGAACTGTCCTTGGATTGTGCATTTATAAGCGCACCAAATAAGTGGTAAAGGCAGATCATCCTTACTATTTTCATCAAAAAACAAATCAGTTAATGACTTAATTTGATTAAGATATAAAGTATTTTTTAACAGACGGTCATTCAATCTCCAGTTAGATCTGATATTATTCATTCCATCATCAATAACCATAATCACTACATTGTGATCTGACCATGAGATGTTTTTGATAAAGATTTTTTTTAAGATTTTGGAGATCCCTGGATCTGAGATTATTAAATTGATTCTGGAGTATACCTGATGTGCATAAGAAAAGCAGGTGAAATCACGTTCCATAGGATGGAGAATACGCCAGAGGTCTAAAAGGCCCCTGTTTTTTAAAACATTACTAAAAATATTTGCAGAATTTCTTAAATGTTTGTTACAATGATCTCTAATTAAGCTCTTTCTGTCCAAATCCGGGTTAAGGATACAGTTAAAATCCCCTAGATAGATTACTTTGCCTTGTCTTATTCTGTCAACTCTATCAAAAAATTTTAGAATAAACTTTATTGGAGCTTGATTTGGGGCATAAATGTTAGCAATCGTATAAACCTGATTATTGATTTCACAAATTAATATGTGAAACCTACCTTCTGAATCCTCTATCTGATGAATACGTTTAAAGGCCACTTTTTTTTTTTAAATAAGTGTGGCAACTCCTCATTTTTTTTTATTACACATTGTAACGGACCGTTTCACTTACAAGAGGATAAAACCCAGTTTAGGCGATATCCCCCTTTTCCATAGACCAGCAGCTACAGCAATCACCAATCTCCCGAACTGCAAACTGTACGAATTCTGGAAACTCCCGAACTGGAAACACACGAACCCTGGAATCAGCTGAACAGGAAAAGCATACCATCCGCTTACACTCCTGGCAGTCAGCATACAATCCAATTCCCCCAAAAACGAGACGACACATCGGTTTGAGGGTCAAGCAGCATCTGAGGTCCTGGCACACCCAGCCTGGTTTTTATTACGGTTGTGCACATACAGGACACACCCAGGGGGAGGCATAAAACAACCAATCAAGTAATAGAACAACCCACACATCCCCTCCCCTCAGATAAGCAGTTAACATAATTTATTACATACAGTAAAAATACAGTTTCCACACATACTCTGTAACTTTAAAAACATACATCACATACACATAAAAGAACATATCCACACTCAATCCATTCAGGGGAACAACATATTAAAAAATGGCATGAATCAGACCAGGGGTTCAAAAGTTAGTAAAAGTATCTTTTGTTCCCCCTGGCTGGCAGTATTTTAATCTGGCTCAAACAGGAAAAGTAAAACATCCCCACAATGCATCCTGGCTTCCTCCCTTCTGCCCTGGAGATAATTGGAGAAGTAATCCAATTATCTCCCAGGTCAAAGACAAAACTCCATTACACATGTGGGGACCTAAATACAGGATTATGTTTTAAAATATATAAAGTTACTTTTTATACATTAAACACAGACATGTAACATATCCCCAGATAGCTCAGGTCTGCGTGCACATTATTAGGTGAATGGCACGCAGACCACACAAATACAGTTTAATTGCCATGGAGCCAAAGTCTTTCCCATAGTCTTTCATTATATGAATAGGCTCCATGGCATAGCTATCTGGGGGTATCACTGCTCACACAGGGCAAGTACCGAATGGCCCCACTGTGTTTAAAGGGCCAGAATGAGTGACATGCACTCTGTTAGGGCCGAATATGTTTTGTAAAAAGGCCCAATCTCCCAGGGCCATAGTCCAAAGGCAAGAGGCAGGCAAGCAGCCCCCTCCAAGGACACGTGGCGAGGTCGGTTTCACCACACACATAGATGAGGAAAAAATAAACGGGTAATCTTTAGATTTTAACCGCTGCTTGCCCATCCGCTCCCAATGTGTCTCTTGCAATCCACATATGGAAATTGCCTCCTCTTTTAAAAAATTAAGGAGGATATTTCGCTTCTGTGGTGAATTTAAGCCCCTCACATTTAATTATGCTATTTTTACCATTGACTTTCCAAATCTACTTTTAAACAATCTCCCCTGATTCCAGCATGATGATTTAAAAAAATATGACCATTAGACAGACAACAGAGTAATAAAAGCACGTACAAGTAACATTAACCCCCCTAGTCTCCTTTTCCCCAAAGGAGCAAACCCCTCCCCAATCTTGAGCATTACCTTAAAAAAGGAGTAGATCAATTATAATCAACCACCTTAGCGGTTGGAGGGAAGCAAAAAAAAAAAAAGAAAATATATTCTAGAGCTTCAATCCCCAGATTTTATATTATATGCTCTCTATATTTAGAACAGCTAAGTATCTTTATACCACATATATTGACCATTATGTATCATTTAAACCTCCTAGATTTGTCTTATTTAAACCTCCTAGTTAAGAAGTATCGTAGGGGATAATAGTAATGCTATATATCAAAAAAGTCTTCTTATCTCAACTCCCACGAGAGAGAAAAAAAAAAAACAGTCTCTATATCTCTAACCTCTATCCGTTTTATTATGTGTTACACTCATGTAGGTAGTCCTCAAACTATGTTCAACCACGTTTATTGATTTCTCCCTATGTGATCATGTAGAATTAATATTAACCTTACACTTCCCCCTTATTTACGCGTAATCATACTTCATTACATTATTAAATGTTTTTTATGTTTTGTGAATGCATTATCATATTTTTAAGTGCTTCTTATCTAGCATCAAAATTGTGACGTGTAATATCTATAAGTAATTGAGTGAGTCACGTAAAAAAATATCTTATGTATAAAGTGATCGTATGTCCAACTACTACTAAACACTCTTCATTACACTTGTGCCTTTTCCCTCCTTTTTCATCTCCTCTCATCTCCCTATATCCCCCTACTGTAAAGAGAGAATTTTTTTTTTTTTTTGGCATTGCTTCCCCTTCAAGCCAGATCATTCGTTAGTAACCATTGTTGTAACTTATCCGTAACTTTAAATAGTTCAGTTTTTTCCTTATGATGAATCTTTAATCCTGTGGGGAATATCCATGTATAGCCTATATTATGTTCTCTCAGCTTTGCCGTGTAACTGGAGTATTTCTTTCTTGCGTTTCTCGTGGCCAAGGATACATCATTAAAGACTTTTAGGTCCGCAAACTTTGAGTCCTTTAGGGATTTCGTCCTCAGTGCCGCAGAGAGTGTAGACCTACAATAACCTCTCTTGGGACATGAGGTGGAAGACTTTTTGATTTTGGTAGTCTATGGACATTCTCAAAAACAAATGGGATGTTCTCCAAATGGATGTCTAGAAAATTAAAAAGTTCAAACAAATAACCGGTTAACTGTTGATAAGAAATATCCTCCGGAATTCCCCTGATCCTGAAGTTTTTCCTTCGGGACCTATCTTCCCAGTCTACCAGTTTTGTTTCTATGAGATCTATTCTCTGCCCCAACATGTTATTTTGTACCAGCGAGTGTTCCAATTTTTCTTCGATGGACGTGATCTTTATATTCAATTTCATTATTTCATCTTTGAAGGTCATAACAATAGCCTGCATTTCACCTTTTATCTTTTCCATTTGAGTATCAAAGCAGCTATTCAAAGTAACTCTATCAATATTTAAGAAGTCAGTTGGAGAAGAAATGCAGTTTTGATTCGCTTCAACCAGGCTCGAACTCGCCATCTCCTCTCCGCCAGGCTTATTGAAATCCGGTTGACTCAATCTTCTTTCCTTCTCTTGAGATAGAAAATAGTTTGACAGGCGTTTGTCAGACTTTAATTCAGCCTTTGTTTCAGCTTTTTTGTCTGTCCTTTCTAGTGTTGGTTTTATTATCACCTTTTTTTGATGCCATCGTATGCTGGCAATAAACAAAACAAAAAAAGTTTTAAGATATCTAGTGGTCAATTAGGCTTGTTTTCCTTGTCTGTCGTTTAAGACCTTAATAGCTGGTGTGAGATTCTCACTGTAGTAGGCTCTATTTTTTTTTTTTTAGGTTTTGGGTGACTGTAGATATACCATGCCGTTATTTGAATAGGATGAGAGAGAAAAAAACAAAAAAAAAAACGAGAAAAAAAACAAACACTTTTATATCTCTTTTCCCAAGTGCAACAAAAAGCGTGTTTATCTTATGTACGCCTTCAGGAAAACTATAAACATAGGTAGCATAGATATCATAAATAGTCACCACTTGCCAAGGCCAGGGGAGCATACAGTGTAATCGCAAATACTCACGGGTCCTCTGCTTTTGATAGCGACCCAGCAGCCCAGCTTTACGTTACTGTCTCTCTTTATTCTCTCTCTCTCACCTATATTTCATTACGTCCTCCTCTTCTCCCCACCATACAGTGGAATCCTGAATATAGAGATATACTCGCGGCTAAACGCAGCTAAACAGAGTGATCATCCAATGGAGATCCGACTTTCCAACTTTCGATACAAGGTACTGGCGGAGCAAGCTTTAAGCCGCATCCCGACTGTAACGGATTGCCTGGCACCCCAACTGGGTACCTTCGTTAAAGGATGCTCCTAGCGTTTCCTGAGGACTCCAAGCACTCTGGCAGACACCACAATCACCGTATCGGAGAAGCATATGAATCCTCTCAAGCCTCTGAATGCTGTAGACAGTTGAATAGGAACCATACGAATAGGTTTGCACTCCTAGCAGTCAAACTGGAACAGCATACAATAAATCCTCCCCCAATAATGAGACGACACTTCACTTTGAGGGTTAAGCAGGAACTGAAGTTCTGGCACACCCAGCCTGGTTTTTATTATGGTCTAGCACATATAAGACCGCCCACAGGGGAGGTATAAAATAGCCAATAACATAACAGTTGCAACCCACAGATTCCCTCCCCTTAGTCTGAGAGGTAATCCAATTATACATACAGTGTAAAACATACTTTTTACACAATATTTATAACTTCTAAAATATACATGTCACAAACATAAAACATACATTTTCTTAATCAGCATACTTCAAATAGCAACACTCTCAAAAATCATATAAATCCCTCCAGTAGATAAAAAGTTAGCTGGAGGTCCCTTTATGACCGACCGCAAGCACATTTTCCTGCCCAAAACAGTCCCATAGATTTGGGCTGTGCGGTCGGTCTATTTCAGGCTGAAAAAATGACTAAGTCCCATTCGAATGAGCGTTCGAATCTTCGAACGGGACTTAGTCTCTGCGGCTGCAAAACCATTGTGGGAGAAGGTAAGGCTCAGCGGTGTTCGCGGAACTGTGTAGCCGATTTCATACCGCTGACTGCATGGAATGAACCAAGATGGCCGTGAACACGTGTCGAAGTCCCGAAATGGCGGCCACTTCGACAACTTCGACTGTGTCCGAAGTGCCATATAAAAAGTACTAATCCTTCCCCAAAGTATTTAAAGGGCCAGGAACAGCATTATACAATCCATTATGCCCAATACAGTTCTTAAAGGGTCAGTACAGTATAATAGCAGTCCATAAGCCCCAACTCAGTCCCTTAAAGGGCAATGTCTCCCAGGGGCCATAATCACTGGGCAGGAGGCGAGCAAGCAGTCCCCTCCAGGAAACTGGGGCAGACTCTGGTGCAGGGTCCAGCCTGCTACACCGACCCTTTCTTGCTGTTTGTATCAGTTTCTCCTCTGTCTTTTCGGTCCCCCCGATCTGCACAGTTTCCCGCCGCTCATCGCCTGGGATTAGAAAGGTGCTTCCTTGTTCCTGCTTCCCTCATCCGCGCGGCGTGACCACGTGCACGTCACCGCTCCACCCCCTTTCGACAGGCAGTTTATAGGACAGACAGACAGTTTATAGGACAGACAGACAGTGTATAAGACAGACAGTTTATAGGACAGACAGACAGACAGTGTATAAGACAGACAGTTTATAGGACAGACAGACAGACAGTGTATAAGACAGACAGTTTATAGGACAGACAGACAGTGTATAAGACAGACAGTTTATAGGACAGACAGACAGTTTATAGGACAGACAGACAGTGTATAAGACAGACAGTTTATAGGACAGACAGACAGTTTATAGGACAGACAGACAGTTTATAGGACAGACAGACAGACAGTGTATAAGACAGACAGTTTATAGGACAGACAGACAGTTTATGTGACAGACAGACAGACAGACGCCACGTGTCTCTGGTTCCCCTCTGTCTGTGTCACGTGTCTCTTAGTGGTCAGGTGATGTTTGTGACGTCAGAGGCCGTTTCGCTGGACGGAAGCCGTTGAGGTCGCAGCGGTTCGATCTCTGGTGATTAGCGCTCTGAGAGGTCAGACCGGAACCAATCGGGAGCCGGCACGTAAGCAAACAAGATGGCCGCCACTGGCGCAGAGTGAACACAGAGTGTACTGACAGCCAACCGAGAGACAGACCCGGGGGAGTAACCGAGAGACAGACCCGGGCGAGTAACCGAGAGAGAGAGAGAGAGACCCGGGGGGCAACAGAGAGAGAGAGAGAGAGACCCGGGGGGCAACAGAGAGAGAGAGAGAGACCCGGGGGGCAACAGAGAGAGAGAGAGAGACCCGGGGGGCAACAGAGAGAGAGAGAGAGACCCGGGGGGCAACAGAGAGAGAGAGAGAGAGACCCGGGGGCAACAGGGAGAGAGAGAGAGAGACCCGGGGGCAACAGGGAGAGAGAGAGACCCGGGGGGCAACAGGGAGAGAGAGAGAGAGACCCGGGGGCAACAGGGAGAGAGAGAGAGACCCGGGGGGCAACAGGGAGAGAGAGAGAGACCCGGGGGGCAACAGAGAGAGAGAGAGAGAGAGACCCGGGGGGCAACAGGGAGAGAGAGAGAGACCCGGGGGGCAACAGAGAGAGAGAGAGAGAGAGACCCGGGGGGCAACAGGGAGAGAGAGAGAGACCCGGGGGGCAACAGGGAGAGAGAGAGAGACCCGGGGGGCAACAGGGAGAGAGAGAGAGAGAGACCCGGGGGGCAACAGAGAGAGAGAGAGAGAGACCCGGGGGGCAACAGGGAGAGAGAGAGAGAGACCCGGGGGGCAACAGGGAGAGAGAGAGAGAGACCCGGGGGGCAACAGGGAGAGAGAGAGAGAGACCTGGGGGCAACAGGGAGAGAGAGAGAGAGACCCGGGGGGCAACAGAGAGAGAGACCCGGGGGATTAACCGAGAGAGAGAGACCCGGGGGATTAACCGAGAGAGAGAGAGACCCGGGGGCAACAGGGAGAGAGAGAGACCCGGGGGCAACAGGGAGAGAGAGAGACCCGGGGGCAACAGGGAGAGAGAGAGACCCGGGGGCAACAGGGAGAGAGAGAGACCCGGGGGCAACAGGGAGAGAGAGAGACCCGGGGGCAACAGGGAGAGAGAGAGACCCGGGGGCAACAGGGAGAGAGAGAGACCCGGGGGAAACAGGGAGAGAGAGAAAGACCCGGGGCGAGAGAGAGAGAGAGACCGACCCGGGGCGAGAGAGAGAGAGACCGACCCGGGGCGAGAGAGAGAGAGACCGACCCGTGGCGAGAGAGAGACCGACCCGTAGCGAGAGAGAGAGAGACCGACCCGTGGCGAGAGAGAGAGAGAGACCCGGGGCGAGAGAGAGAGAGAGAGACCCGGGGCGAGAGAGAGAGAGACCCGGGGCGCGCGAGAGAGAGAGAGAGACCCGGGGCGCGCGAGAGAGAGAGAGAGACCCGGGGCGCGCGAGAGAGAGAGAGACCCGGGGCGCGCGAGAGAGAGAGAGAGAGAGAGAGAGAGAGACCCGGGGCGCGAGAGAGAGAGAGACCCGGGGGCAACAGAGAGAGAGAGAGAGACCCGGGGGCAACAGAGAGAGAGAGAGAGACCCGGGGGCAACAGAGAGAGAGAGACCGGGGGTGAGAGGGGCAGACCCTGGGTAACAGAGAGAGAGAAAGGCAGACCCAGGGTTAAAGAGAGACAAATTCGGGGTAACAGAGAGATAAATCCTGGGTAACAGAGGGAGAGAGGCCGGGAGAGAGAGAGAGACAGTCACCAGTTATATAGAGATCTTGGGTACTAAGGAGAGAGATATACGTGGAGTAAAAAGGAAAGAGAGAGAGAGAGAAACACGGGGTAACAAGTTGAGAGAGAGAGACCCATGATAAGAGGCATCCACAATTAACAAGAAGAGAATAGGGGTAAGGAAAAGGAAGAAGTACAAGTTAACAAACACCAAGGGGGTTAGTAAGATACAGACACAGGGGTAATAAAGGTGAGAGATAAAAAGGTATTATCAGTCATTTTGGGTGTACTACGTAAAGGAAAAGAGGCTCATAAAAGAAATACACAGTAACGGCTAGTAAGGACTACGAGAAGTACTGGGAGTAACACCGTTAACAGTAATAATTGAGGTATAGGATAGTAAGTGGGTGGAAATAAATGCAATGCTGTTATACCGAAATAAAGTGTAAGGCATAGTGGGGTAAGTCACATACATGAGTAAACAAAGTGAGGTATCCAAGGGCAATAAATAAAACGGGTAAAGGGGACAGCAGTGGTGACAGATAATTCCAGTGTACTCAGCCATTCAGAGAATAAACATAGCACTCTTAAAAACTACATCAGAGAACAGAGCTTCCTCAACGGAAATACGTTAAAGCACAAAGGAAGAAGAACCTGTAGTGGGTCTTCCTGGGAGTAGTCAATCCAACTTCAAGTAAAGACACCAGATTTACTACAACGAGGAGCAGAGGTGTGAGTGAATAATGGAGGCTCCCACCTTGGACAGTATGATGGAGCACCATCGGTAAGATCTGGCAAAGTGTAGGCATCAGGGTGGGAGTGAGAGACAGGAGGAGGTCAGGGGGCTTAGAGGAATATGTCAAACGGGGGATCCCTCAGTGAGATGAATGAGTGTCAGTGCCTACAGTTTTCCTATACATATTCCCTAAGTGAGACTGTGGGTCCGTCTTCCACTTACTCTGCCAAATCCTTCTTTCTTCCAATATCGGAACTTTCTCTGGTATCCATGTATAACTATGAAGGAATAGGATAGCTGCGTAAAACAAATGTACATTTTATATGTAGTTTTTACAATACATGTGATTAGTGCATAGAAGCTACTAATTTACCATTCCAAAAATATGTGTGCCTGATGGCAAATGACAGTTATTTGCAGTAGTTAGCCAGTAATAAAACACCCCAATATAATTTTAAATGTGGTTGGAGCGGTCACTCCCATTATGGAGAAGGGTATGGATGTTGCGTTTGCATGTTAGATGACCTGTGGGTGGCTTGCGTGATGCCATGGCAGTGGTTTTTGTCAAGTCATGTGATGGAAGGATTATGAGATTTAATTGTGAATCAGTTAACGATCATGTAGGATGGAGCTATGAGATGACCCAATGAACTGAACAACAGTGGGTTTGTAAGAAAAAAAAGTTTTAACAGGAATATATGGAAGAGAGGTTGTTTGGGTTAGCTGTGTGAAGTAAGTCTTCTGGTTAGCCCATAGAGAAAGCAAGTTCTCATTCTGCTGTCTCTTTCACAGGTTTCCTGATGACCATATCTCCCTGCTGTTGCTACTCCTTTACTCTCCCATCGGTCTGTTTCTTCTCCTCCTTCGTATCTTCATTGGAGCCCATATATTCCTGGTTAGCTGTGTTCTTCCTGACTCCGTTAGGAGGTAAGAACTCATAGATTTATTTATAACTACACACAGGATGAAATCTGAAAAGTGTTTTCTGTCTGCTCATTTGCATTTGAGCAGGTGATTGTGAGATAATTTTGGAAGTAATATCTGCTCACTAAACAGTGTTTTCAAGTTCAAAGTTGTGATCTGTAGACAATGTATAGTAAATAGTAGTGGATTTTATTTATTAAGAGAATCACACTTTTTATGTTGATTATTTTTCTTCTTTGCATTTACACTCTGTAACCCTTTGTCTTAATGCTAAATCTTGCTACATTACTAACACAGTCATGCTTTCCTGCAGTGTTGCTCACTCAATTATGTGTTACATGCAGATTTTTGATGCGCATTATGACCTCAGTACTTGGAGTTTTTACAAGTGTGTCCGAGCCTCACGTCAGAGATAAATCAGTGAAAATATATATCTCCAATCACAGAACGTATTTTGACCACAATGTTGTGAGTCTGATCACCTCATGTGCTTCGGTAAGTGGATGCTTAGCACTTGTACATGTTTACTGTGTTCTTTGAGGGGGATGTTTCTGGCTCTTTGTTGTTGCTGGGCTCTGTGAAGGGGATGTCCTCCAAGTCTGTCACGTTGTTGACTCTGTAAGGTGGAGGTGTCCTCCAGCTCTGTCCTGTTGATGGGCTCTGTGAGGGTAAAATATCCTCCAGCTTAGTCTTGTTTGTGGATTGACAGGGGTCAGGAAGGAAGGAAGGGTGTTCCTTTTATTAGACTGTTAAATACTTTGTTTTGCATTTGTTTTTACATTTTTAATTTATCTGCTCACTTATTTGTTTGTATGTCCAGTGGTCCAATCCTTCTAGCTTTTCATCTTCGTGATATATGATTCTTCCTCCTTTCTTTGTAGCCATCTGTGTCCTGCCCGCCTGGATTCCTGTGCTGGGCCCGTGGTTTTCTAGAATTAGGAACCCCTGGAAGTCGTGCTCAGCTCAAAGAGTCATTAAAGCACTATTTGTCCCAAACAGGGAGCCCCCCTCTACTACTTTTCCCTGAAGAAGAAACCACCAATGGGAAGAAAGGGCTGCTCAATTTCAGGTATAGTGGTTCAGAGAAAAAATCTGTGACTGAAGTGTATTGACTGGTCAGATAGGTAATGTGTTCAGCCCATGGCATGAAGAGAAGTTATGTAGTTTCAATACTTCACCTTGTATGTCTCAAGCTGTAAATTATTATTATTTATAAAGCGCCAACAATTTACGCAGCGCTGTACAATGGGTGGACTAACAGACAAGTATTTGTAACCAGACGAGTTGGACACACAGGAACAGAGGGATTGAGGGCCCTGCTCAATGAGCTTACATGCTCATTGAGCAATATGACATCCACTGAGGGGCCTGTAGGCTTATGTGCTTGGCTGGATCATACCATTTAGAGAAAGAAGCAGGTGCTAGATTTATTCCTCATACAAAAGACACAGCTTAAAGGGACACTCCGGACCCTAAAGCAATTTAGCTTGCTGATGGAAGAACATTGAAGTGCAGATTTCATTCATTCATTCATTCTTTTTTTTTTTTTTTTTTTAATTCTTTATTTTTTCACACGATAGTTAAGGCAAGAATCATTCAACTTAAAGGCTTGCGCAGAGGCCCAAATACACTCGAACAGTTTTGTAATCGTAATAATGCAAAAACAGCACATAAGTACAATCCACCTTGGAAATTCTATACAACTTGCCCCCCATCGAGGGTTTTGTATTATTTATACAGCATCAGTATTTAAATTCCACACTGTTGCCCTAGTGTGTCAAAACAAGAACAGTATGACTGTGTGGCCTGCACAGAAGCCTTAGTGTAAGAGAGCAATCCTAAGAAAACTATCTTAATCGACATCTGTCTACGAGGCACGCCCATCCCTAGATTCCATGGCACCTGCCCCCCATCGGGGGATTGGTATTATGTTATACGTTTTGGTTTTCGTCTTCCGTGTTCGATTCGACAAGAGGAACAGGAACCTAGGGTCACGTGTCGGGTTAGCGGTAGCCAATGGTGGTGATACAGGAAGCTAACTCATAGCAAATGTAGAACCACCCCAGGCATCCCCGTACAGGTCACCTCAGTCAACTGACTCTAATTGAAGGTAGGTTGTAAGTCCCAGGCATGTACAATGTGTCCTAGAAGGGACCTGTCAGGAAAAGGTATCCGGAGAACACCAGGTCTCCCCCTTCCCCTATCGCTCTGATCGCTCCTGAGGAGATGTTGGTTAGACAGGCAAAATGAGGAATTAAAGATAATAAAACCTACGATAAAAAGAAAGACCTACCCCCGGAAACCGAGAAACAAGGGTGGTCGTAGAAAAAGAGGAGTAGAAAGTACAGGGAGAGAGAAGTGAGGAAGAGGTGAGGTGTCGGAACCGGGACGCGGCGAGAGCGGGACGACCAGCCAGGGCTATCGCGGGACCGGGAAAAACTCAAGGGCCCCCTATACCCCATCTTCCTGGTGGGTATGGTCTATTTACGCAGATCCTGCTACACTATTATCCCAGGGCTCCCAAAGTTTTATGAACTTCTCTGTCGTACCTTTCACTCGCGCAGTCAGATCGTCCATCGGCAGTCTCGGATCTGTGTTATCACTCCTGAAATCTCCGGACCTTCAGGAGAGAGCCAAGCTGTGGCAATAGTGCGTCTAGCCCCAAGGGTTAGTTTGTGGACCAAGGTCTGCTCCCTTTTGGTCCATCCGTCAAGGGATCTGTTCAATAAGTACACCCACGGATCTAATAGTAGGGGCTTGTTAAAGGTCTGTGTCAATAGGTCTTCAACTGCCTTCCAGAAGCTACGTAGTTTCGGGCAATCCCACCACATGTGGAGATATGTACCCCGGTTACCACATCCCCCTCCAGCAATCATCCGTATCCAATTTGTGCATCTTATAGAGTTTGACAGGAGTGGTATACCAGCGGAACATGGTCTTCCATGTTTGTTCTTGGAGGGTGACGCAGACGGAGGAATTCTTGTTAGCTTCCCATATGTCCTGCCAGTCTACTCCTTCCAAAACTTCCCCCAGATCCGCTTCCCACTGATCGGCGTAGGCCAGTCGGCCCCATTCTTTGTTCTCCGTGCTAAGGTGGGTGTACAAGAGTGTTATCATACCCTTGGGGACGGATCCCGCTCGGCATAGTTTCTCATAGAAAATCATCCTTGTTTGCGCAGCTCCCTTTCTGTGGGGTTTCCTAGCGAAATCCCGAATCTGAAGATAGCAAAAAAGTCTGTTGGTGTTAAGTGGGAATCACGTTGAAGGTCGTCAAATAGGACTATCTGCCCATTAAGGTAGAGTTGGTGAATCCGCCGTAACCCTATTCCCTCCAGGTTCCGAAATTCTCTAGGAGCCATACCCGGTGGGAATTCCCTATTCCGGAGTATCAGGGTTAAGGGGGAGGGGGAAGATGCCAGCCCGTATTTGCGATTGTTCCCGTCCCAAATGTGGAGTGAATTTTGAATGGACGGGCAAAGTGCCCGCATCGGAGGCCTGTGTTCCTTCGGGACCCACATGGTAAACTGGGGGACGTCCCACTCCATCATCTTGGACTCTATTTCCACCCATCTCCTCTCGTCTGGCGAAGAGTGCCACATCGCACCTGTGTGAACTGGGCAGCAAGATAGTAGTAGAAATAGAGGTTTGGTAGGCCCAGTCCCCCTCTATCCTTACGTCTGTAGAGGACCTGGCTAGATATCCTATGTCTCCTGTTCTGCCATATGAACACACCGATTGATCTTTGTAACGGAATCAATTGGGTTTTTGTAACTCGGATCGGCAAGGCTTGGAATAAAAACAGGATATGTGGGAGGACATTCATTTTAACAGAGTTAATCCGTCCGATCCAGGAAATAGGCTTGTCCGTCCACCTCTCTAAGTCTCCGGTCAATGTTCGAAGCATGGGGTCATAATTAGCTGGGTAGAGGCGTAGAGGGTCAGCCGTAAGTTGTATACCTAGGTACTTCAAAGCGTCTCTTACCACTTTAAGGCCGTAGGTCTCCCGGATGCGGCGAATGGCGGTATCTGGCAAGTGAATCGGCATTGCACTGGTCTTGTCCATGTTAGCCTTGTAACCCGACGTCGCGCCATACTCGCTGATGACTTCTTGTAGAGCAGCCATTGAATCCAAGGGGTTGGTGATGGTAAGGAGGATGTCATCGGCGTACGCCGAGACGGTGAAATCACTATCTCCCACCCGCACTCCCCGTATGTTTGGGTGGTGCCTTATAGCTTCGAGCAGAGGTTCCAGCGCCAACACAAATAGGAGGGGGGAGAGTGGGCAACCCTGTCGGGTACCATTAAACAGCCGAAATGGCGTCATAGGGGCTCCTGTGATCCGCACTTGTGCCCGTACGTTGTGGTACATGGCCCTCGTGGTTGTTATGAATTCATCCGGGAACCCCAGGTGTTTCAACACTGTGAACAGAAATTGCCACCGCACCCTATCAAAAGCCTTTTCTGCGTCAATAGCGACCACCAGCGTCGGTATTTTTGAGGTCACTTGCTGCCAGATCAGGTCGATGTTCCTCCGAGTGTTCTCAAACAGCTGTCTGTCCGGGATGAAGCCCACTTGGTCGGCGTGGACCAGAGAGGTGAGCAACGGATTCAGTCTGTCTGCTTGTATTTTCGCTAAGATCGTAAGATCATGGTTGATCAGCGAGATAGGCCTGTAGTTTTCCGGTACGAGTGGGTCCTTATCTGGTTTGGGTATTAATACGATTGTTGCGAGGGCCATGGTCGGATCCAGCTGGCCTCCCTGCCTGAGATCGGCAAAGAGCCTGGTCAGTGGAGGCGCTAGTTCTTCCTTAAATATTTTGTAATAGGAGCCATCGAAACCATCAGGTCCCGGGGCCTTATTGCCTTTCAAGGTGGAAATGGCTTTATATACTTCCTCCTCGGAGATATCAGCAGCAAGAATACTCACTGCCTCCCTCTTGAGTTTAGTCATCCCAAGTTTATTGAGGTATTCGAGTATGGTCCTTTCCTCATTTTCATCACTTGTCTGCTGATCTGGAGTATGGTATAATTGCTTATAGAAGTTTTCAAACACCCGAGCAATCTCATCAGGCCTCGTTTTGGTCGTACCATCTGGGTGTCTTATGGCTGTTATATGGGAACGTTCCTGTCCGGGACGCAGAGTCCCGGCAAGGAGCGAATCCATTTTATTGGATTTTTCGTAATAAGACCGCCTCGACCATACCATGGAGCGCGCCGCATCGTCTAATAACAAAGTCCGGATATCCCTCCTAACCACCTCCAATCGTTCATAGGTCAGCGTATCAGGGGCTGTTTGGTGTTTCAGTTCAAGGGTCCGCAGCCGTTCCAGCAAAGTTTCCAATCTAGCATGTTTCAGTTTCTTTCGTCTGGTAGCCAGCTTTATGAGAGAACCCCTGATGACAGCTTTGTGGGCTGCCCAGATCGTGCTCACATGAACGTCTGGGGTATCGTTTGTGTCAAAATATTCAAGAATTTCCAGTCGGATCTGTTCCCTCAAGGCGGGGTCTTGTAATAAGGACGCGTTTAACCTCCAATTCCATGGAGAGGCCACGCAGAGGCTGCCCAAAGTAATGGTCACGTCGGCGTGGTCCGACCATGAGATGTTACCGATTCTTGAGTCGACTATCCTGGGCATCCCCACTGCATTGGCTAAGAAGAAATCGATCCTTGAATACGTTCCATGCGGCGTGCCAGACATCCACCAGACCTGAGTCCGTCAAAACCGGTTGAGGAGTCGGTCTTGGCCCCCTCGGCCTTGGGACCTCGGGGTACCGTCCCGCGTGCTC
The DNA here is from genome assembly GCF_036172605.1 of Pelobates fuscus. Classification (NCBI taxonomy): domain Eukaryota; kingdom Metazoa; phylum Chordata; class Amphibia; order Anura; family Pelobatidae; genus Pelobates; species Pelobates fuscus. The sequence continues at coordinate 19,995 of NC_086322.1, forward strand.
CTGTCTACGGCCGGGTTCGGAGTGGCATTGAAATCCCCTCCAACATAGACCATACCGTGGGGCAATGCCGCTATTTTCTCCTGGATATTCTGCCAGTAGGCCGGGTCCGGCTGGTTTGGGGCATACACATTGATGAGATGAATCGTATGCGAATGCAAGATGCCCGAGACTATAATATACCGACCCTCCGGGTCTGCCTCTTAGGCCGTTTTCCTAAAGGGGCAGCTGGTTTTGACAAGAATGGCCACACCATTGCGTTTGCGAAACGACCTGGCTTCATAGGAACCTTTTGAAGACATGGTCCTTCAGACCAAACTTGGCCTGCTTAGGGAGGTGTGTTTCCTGTATAAATGCTAGATCTGTATGTAGCCTCTGAGTTCCTTGAACAATAAGCGACGCTTCCTAGGAGCGTTGAGACCCTTGACGTTCAAAGTAGTGAGTTTAAGTGTCATCATGTGTCACGGTCATCCCTGCTTCTGGACACCAGGACATTAGGGTCCCCGCCCCCCTCCGTATCCCGCGACCCCACCGAGATCCCCCCACGCCCCCTAGCCCCGCACCTCTTGGAGAGAGCACAAAGAAAGAGAAAAAGGAAAGGGAAAGAAGAACCAAGGCATCCAAACCCATTCGGATGCAGAGAAACACTGGTCTCACCAGTAGCCAGTGTTTTGTGGGTAGCGTGTTCCCTCATCTCCCACCACGATCAATGCGATAAGGGAGCAAGGATCCCTGAGCTCCCACTCCATCGCGCCCGCTAAGACCTATATAGACCTGGGTAGGGCCCCCTCCGGTTAGAAGTCTATAAAAGAACCGGGAAGTCTACTATTGGGTACCCCTGTTCCGTCACCGTTCTACTTCCCGTCAGTGGGGCCCAGGAAGCCGTGTCAACCCTCCGCCCGCCCAGGACTTGAGCTAAGGCAGAGCGGGTCAAACCTTGAGGGCGAGCCCCGGTGCTAGAGTCTGAAATTATCCCCTCAAGGGAGATCCCCCCCACCCGTCTGCAACCCCGTAGCGTCTATAGCAGAGCAACATGTATAGGGATCACACAGCAAATATTATATGAAATTGAAAATATGAACCCCAGCAGGAGTAAGCGCAAAACAGTAATATACATATATGCCCAACCATGGGTACAGAGCATGTAGTGTAAATACATTGATAAAGCAGCGAAGTCAGCCGCATTATGCGGCCCATGTACGGATGAGGCGCCATTGCCAAGCAGGGGGGGGGGGGATTCATTTTTATTTTTAATTTTATTTTTTTTATAGTTTAACAATTTTTATTGTTTTTGAAATTTCCAAAACTGTTCAAAACAAAATTATACATTAATAAACATCAATAGAAAAGTCCTGTCACATTAGTCCAATACCACATCGCTCATCAACCAAAATACATGCTGATACTTGAAACAAATGTTTCATCTGATAGTCATACTAGCAGTTAAAATGAAAAAAAAGTGTAGATTTCAATAGAAATTGTTACTAATATAAATTAAAGGAACACTATAGTCACCTAAATTACTTTAGCTAAATAAAACAGTTTTAGTGTATAGATCATTCCCCTGCAATTTCACTGCTCAATTCACTGTCATTTAGGAGTTAAATCACTTTGTTTCTGTTTATGCAGCCCTAGCCACACCTCCCCTGGCTATGATTGACAGAGCCTGCATGAAAAAAAACTGGTTTCACTTTCAAACAGATGTAATTTACCTTAAATAATTATATCTCAATCTCTAAATTAAACTTTAATCACATACAGGAGGCTCTTGCAGGGTCTAGCAAGCTATTAACATAGCAGGGGATAAGAAAATCTTAATTAAACAGAACTTGCAATAAAGAAAGCCTAAATAGGGCTCTCTTTACAGGAAGTGTTTATGGAAGGCTGTGCAAGTCACTTGCAGGGAGGTGTGACTAGGGTTCATAAACAAAGGGATTTAACTCCTAAATGGCAGAGGATTGAGCAGTGAGGCTGCAGGGGCATGTTCTATACACCAAAACTGCTTCATTAAGCTAAAGTTGTTCAGGTGACTATAGTGTCCCTTTAACCTAGTTACACCCCCTGGCTGTCAATCAGACAACCGGTCTTGTTACTTCCTGGTTTGGTTGGCTCAGGGGAGGCAATCTCAGAGGCAGCAATTGCCCAGAGTACCTGCCTTGCAAAGACTTCTCATTGAGCTGCATTGGTTAGTCTGTGATTGGACAGCCACAGAAAGTCTAGGCGGGGTTAACAGGGAAGGGCTTGTAAAGGCTGCAGACAAGAGATCTGCTGCTTTTACAAACTGTTTTTTATTTTACCCCCAATGAAGAAGCAATTAATTACAATACAGGCACTTATGCCACAGACTGCTACATTGCTGTACATGTTCTAATTAGACATACTATAGGTATGGTCTTCTAAAGACCGGATGCAAAATGATTTACCTGGTGTGACGGTAGTAATCAGTATCCCTGTCAAGTATTCCCTTTTTCCCAACAATAAAGTAATGCCTATAATCCACAGGGTAAAATAACGCTGGGATCGCCAAATAATCCACACATGAGCCAAAGCTTAACTCCTTAAGGACACATGACATGTGTGACATGTCATGATTCCCTTTTATTCCAGAAGTTTGGTCCTTAACGTGTTAAAGGGACACTATAGTCACCTGAACAACTTCAGCTTAATGAGGTTGTTCAGGTGAGAACTATAGCTCCCTGCAGCCTTTCTCATGTAAACACCGTATTTTCTGAGAAAATACAGTGTTTACATTGAAAGCTAGGAACACCTCCAGTTGCAGTCACTCAGAGTGAACCAGAGGGACTTCTGAGTTGATGAAGGCATAATATGCCTCCATCCACTCAGATCTGCTGTGCACGAGCATCCTGTGATTCAGTATCTCCTCCCACTGCATGCAGACACTGAACTTTCCTCATAGAGATTCATTGATTCAATTCATCTCTCTGAGGAGATGCTGATTGGCCAGGGCTGTGTTTGAATCATGCTGGCTCTGCCCCTGATCTGCCTCCTTGTGATTGGATCAGGCTATCACATGTCAGCAGACTGCTTCTTTTTCCTGAGTCTAACAGCATGCAGATTTACAGCTTCTGGCTTGAATACAGTAAGATTTTTACTATATTTATGGAGGCATGAGGGGCCCAGGGGGCTACATGGTCGTGTTAACACTACAGGGTCAGGAATACATGTAGTTGCACTGGTGACTATAGTGTCCCTTTTAATGCTGGAACAAGACTGATTTCAATTTATACAGTACAAGCTCCTCCTCTGGGCCAGGCTAGATAATTGAGTTTCAGCAACATACTAAACTCAATTATCTGCTGGCCAGAAAAAAATTACTATTTTTCACAATTTTTAAAACTATACTTTATGCACGTCATTACAATATAAAAAGCACATCACTGGGTAGCAGAGGATACTGTGAGCAACATATTCAATTTGCACAAAAATCGGTTCGGTACTTTTTGTTGCATCGTATGGAAGTTTGACCGGCTCGCCATGTGGTGGTATCCGATCCAGAGTTCCACGGAATTGGTAGTAAGAGCCGGTCCCTCGTTCGGTTGCTTGTTTGAAACTCCCGAACGCCGTTCGTATATTGTAAGTGTAAATAGGTCAGACAGGACTTCCATGGGGACCGGGTGTTAGTGCGAGTGCGATGCCGAAAACCGTCCGAGGCACTCGACAACCAAGTCCCACTGACCGTGTTCGGGAGTTTAACCTGTAACAGATCCCCCTGTTTTGCATTGGATCTGTAATATATGTTGTACCAGCCTCCTACCATGTTGCCTGGGAACCTCTACCTTTTGTTTTCCTGCCATCATCCACATTGCCCTGCACCTAAGGACAAAAACAGTTTCTGGCCCTTTAACTGTGTTGTGCAGAGAATGGGTACGTTTGATATGGCACTTCGGATACAGCCGAAGTAGTCAAAGTGGCCGCCATTAGACAATCGAACACGCGGCGGCCATTTTAATGCAGTCGAACGTGGTCAGCGATGTGTGCCGTCAAATCCCTGGAACGGAAATCAGCCACACATTTGAACGAACACCGCTGACCTGTACCTTCCCCTACTCTTCGACACTGCGGCTGGAGACTAAGTCCCATTCGAAGATTCGAACACACGTTCGAATGGGACTTTGTAATCTCTTTCATGTGAAATAGACTGCCACTCAACTAACGACCACCGCGGAAGTTTAACCCCATTTTACTTCGACAGAAGTCGAAGTGCGTTCGACTATTCAAACGCCGCCTTCGGATGGGACTTTGTTATTTTTCAAGGCAGAAATAGACCGACCACACAGCCTGAATCTGTTGAACTGTTTTGGGCATGCAAACAGGCGTGCGGTCGGTCCAAAGGGACTTTTCAATATCTCTGGAACCACTGAACCGATTTGTACGAATTTTGAATATGTTTGTCCCCAAGTTGTGTTGTTCCTAAAAATATAAGTTTTATTCCTGTGTGATGGGAAAAATAAGAAAGTTCTAAAAAAGTATACGTTTTAGCTTGGAGATAATTGAGTAGATACAGTAAGAAACTACTTGCAGGGGAGCACTGCATAAAAGCAGAATGTGTATCATTAAACATCAGTTCTACTTCACCCTCAATCTAGAGTCCTGTCTCTTATTGGGGGTAACCGCTATACAGCTATTCACACTAGCTCTTGTAAGAGCTTCTTCACTTGGTACACTGGATGCTGAGAATCCTCCTCACTGATCGGGAAAAGGACACCCTCCAGCGGTTGAAACCCCTCTGCTACACGGGGTAACCGCTACATAACCTAGGAGCCTTCAATTACTTTGCGGTTTCGTGTGGTTACATAGTGTTCCTTGCTCTAATTGCTATCCAGGGTGGTCTCTGTCCGGTAAAACAAATGATTAACCGAATGAACAAATAAAACGAATGCTTTCAAGGCACTTAAATAGCAGGGAGGGAAAACAGCCAAATGAATATAGGAGAATCCTTCACACCTGGGTCCCTTAAGATTTTATACTAGGAGACTGGACAGAGTGCTTGCTCTATTTATGTGTGGGAAGTGAGGAATTTAAAAGCCTGCAAGATAGCAAATATCTGTGTTGTCTCCCTATAAACCTTGTAAAGAGTGATTCTGTCCATCTGAGGGTGGATGAGTGAAAATCAGAGTAGGAAAGCAAAGTTACCTATGCTGAAATTATCCCATATGTAGCGAAGATAAGTATGCGAGGATGGAGTCTTGAGATGGCAAAAGAGTGTTATTTGAAGCACCTTCTTAGTAGTGACCTGTCCAGTGGTGGTCCTTATTTGTACAGCTGGTGTGTCAGTTGGTGAAATGTGGGTCAATATAACTGAATGTACACGGAGCCCATCCTCTGCAGCCTCAACTATAAGTTATAAAGCCAGGAGAATGCCGGACCCCTCTGGCATTATAGTAACACATAGGAAAGGGCACTGAAGGGCTGCAGTGAGAGGTAGAAACTCTATTTTCTGTCACGAATACAAATTTGAAGGTGAAGATGAATATGCCAGCTTGCAGTCACTTTCTCAGTGTTCTTATTGCAATAACTTATTGCAATGAACTTATTGCTCTTCCACTCACTCACTCATCCAATCACACACTTTCTTCCCCTCTTCCCATCGCACTTTGTCTGCTCATTCAATCACACACTCTGCCCCTCTGTCTATTGTTCTTCCTATTCGAAATGAGTCATTTTGGTTTTGTTTATTTTTTATAGCTCATGGGCGTTTTCTCTATCAGACTCCGTTCAGCCACTCGCTCTCCACGTCCAGCGCCCTCTCATCTCACCGGTGAGTCCCTTGCAGAGGAAATTAAACTTGTTGTTGTTTCTGTATGTAAATAGGTAAACACAGGATGCTTCATGCATGTGGAAATGGGTTATTGTGTATGTATTTTAAAGAAACCGTAATGCTTCAAAAAAGGACACTTTAGACACCAACACGTGTTAAATTGCATATTTAAGTCTCTTGTTTTCAGCATAACCCCAACCCTGTAGCCGTGCATCTCTTTTTACAAAGCCCTTCCGTAGAAGTACTGAGTACCAACACTGCTCAACCAATGAGAGATTAGTGTGAGCTGAGCTGCTGACAGGACTCCACTCCTCAGCCAATTACTGTCTCCTGTTATCTCACCCTCTAGTACTGTACCGATGGTGGAGTGAAGCTAAGGAACAGTTCTACTGGCACTCCTATCCCATTGGGCGAGTTTCGTGAAAATGCGAGGCGTGACTAAGGTGCAGCTTTATGCTTCAGCAAGAAGCAAGATATTTTTCCAGCAACTAAAGTGATTTGAATGATGAGAAAAAACAACCTTAATATAATAAAGCCAAAACCTGACAAATTCATTTCCATTGTGTTGGTGTCCAAAGTGTCCCTTTTCGTTTAGGTTATATAAAAGAAGTTGACATGTATATGGCTGTCTCCACGAGAGCTTGTGTAGAAGACAAGGACTTGCCATTTATTTATTTTTGTATACAAATAATATGGGGATACGGGTTGTTCCACAGAGCAAAGTCCAAATAAAATAGCATAGTATTTCTTCAGCACCTACTACTGTTCTTCTAGTCTTTGTATCCCAATTCCTTTTGGGTACGTTGTTGTTGAGAGGCCATGAGGGGGTGTCTCTGGGGAAGTTTTCACCTTTTTTACACAACTTTTCAAATTTGAAAAATCTAAGTATTGTATCATTTTTCTATATTTATAAGTGAATGTATTCCGTTTTTGGGAGATACTCTTTCTGGAGTTTTTTTGGCCAGTGATCATGTTTTCAAACTTACTGCATTTTGATTTGCTCAAATCACAGTGAAGTCCATAAATCCCTGGCTAGATGATCACATTAGGTTGGTTCTAGAAGCGGTTCTGATTGGGGTCTGTCTCTGCATCCTTCTGTGACTGTCCATCTACATTTATGTATAACTGGCTAATTGTTTCTCTGGCCATTTCTCCCTATCCATTATTCATTTCTCTTACAGATGGTTACAGGTTGCCCTTGGGTCATGGAACTTTTTTGGATGCTGTTTATCCCATTCACCATTTATCAAGTAAGGTACTAACAATCTGTCACTATGGGGCTGATAGGGGATTTCACTCAGGGGTGTATCTAACACTGCCAGCACCTCCTTCCACTGAAAGTACACAGACTTACTGCAGAAGAAATGACTTACCTCTTATAGTAAGAACTAAAATTACATCATTTCTTATATCTTAACTGGTCTTTGTAATTGGTATCATTGTTAGTGACCATGTGATGTCAGAACTCTCCCAGTCTCTCTGTAATATACTGACTGGTCTCAGTGCTCGTTATCAGACAGGTCTGTGTATCCTTATTAGTGACCATGTGATGTCAGAACTCTCCCAGTCTCTCTGTAATATACTGACTGGTCTCAGTGCTCGGTATCAGACAGGTCTGTATATCCCTGTTAGTGACCATGTGATGGCAGAACTCTCCCAGTCTCTCTGTAATATACTGACTGGTCTCAGTGCTCGGTATCAGACAGGTCTGTGTATCCTTATTAGTGACCATGTGATGTCAGAACTCTCCCAGTCTCTCTGTAATATACTGACTGGTCTCAGTGCTCGGTATCAGACAGGTCTGTGTATCCCTGTTAGTGACCATGTGATGTCAGAACTCTCCCAGTCTCTCCGTAATATACTGACTGGTCTCAGTGCTCGGTATCGGACAGGTCTGCATATCCTCAAATCTCTCTTCTTCCCTCTCTAAAAGTGTAGTAAATTTGTATATAGGAAGAGTGCTTGCAATATGTCTTTTTATGTATATAGTAACATTTTTAACAGCCTTTCTTGTATGTTTAATAATTCATCCTGTGTGCTTCCTGTTTAATTTGTTGGTTCTTCATTGGAAGTATTTGACGGGAATGTGTATTCCTTCCCAGTGCTAATTCATTGTTTCCCATTGTTGTAGTTTATGTTGTTACAGACAAATTCAATATATACTCATTCATTAGTAGATTGAAACTGAGGAACATTGGACTTATTCTGCTTTGCTGACAATAGAACTCTCCATTTTTAGTACACATATGCATAGTCGTACATTAACATTTGCCATGGACACACGTCTTAGTAATGCAACACGTTAAATTCTTGTAGTCTTTTCACTGTGTATTTTTGTTATAATATTTGTACTCATACCAAATGTCTAAGGTCCTATTTTACTAACCAGTTAAATCAATTATGCATTCTCTAAAAGCATCATGGTGCTGTTTTAAAACATTCTGCTTTGATATCATATATCATGTCTTTTTACATCTCTGGGTTAACAGGCCTTTCCTCGACTTTTCCCAAAGTTTGAATAGTATTACTTACTCATCTTATCTTTTTTAATATTAACACGTGCACCATCCTCTGTAGATGGCTTCCGCCAGTTTTCCGATATCCAAAAGAGTCTGATGAAGAGTTTTCTTCTCGAGTACAAAAGGTTAGTAGAATTATGGAAAGTTTGGCTGGTGATGGTCCTGTGTAATATCTTGCAGGCCATTGCTTAGTGTTGGGAGTACATGGTATTAGTTTAACAGGAGGCTATAAGCAACCTACATTCTACTCTTCCTTCTAGCTAATGGCACTTTCCATGGGGATCATCGGGACTCGTCACACTGCTGTGGACAGAGCAGAACATTTAAAGAGGATAAGACATGAATCTCCAACTCCTGCTGCAAGTGTTTCCTCTTCCACAGCAGACAGTCGCATGGTACAGCGGGTCAAAGAAGTCCTACCCCAAGTCCCGCTATCAGTGATTCATAAAGACCTGGGTGAGGGATACAAGGGTATTTAAAAACATAAAATAAAAATTTGAGGAGCTATAGTGAAGTTGAGGTTAGTATTTTGCAATAGGAGTTATAGGGAGGGTTGTACAGATTAATAGGGAGAGTTATAGGGAGGGATACATGGGGTAACGGGGAGTTATAGGGAGGGATACATGGGGTAACGGGGAGTCATAGGGAGGGATACATGGGGTAACGGGGAGTCATAGGGAGGGATACATGGGGTAACGGGGAGTTATACGGAGAGATACATGGAGTAACGGGGAGTTATACGGAGGGATACATGGAGTAACGGGGAGTTATTGGGAGGGATACATGGAGTAACGGGGAGTTATAAGGAGGGATACATGGAGTAACAGTGGGAGTTATAAGGAGGGATACATGGAGTAACAGTGGGAGTTATAGGGAGGGATACATGGAGTAACAGTGGGAGTTATAGGGAGGGATACATGGAGTAACAGTGGGAGTTATAGGGAGGGATACATGGAGTAATAGGAGGGGATATAGGGAGAGTTATATTGGGTAATAGGAGGATTTATAGGGGGGTTATAGGGAGGGTTATATGAAGTAATAGGGAGGGTTATATGAAGTGATGGGGGGTTATATGAAGTGATGGGGGGTTATATGAAGTAATAGGGGGGGTTATATGGAGTAATAGTAGGGGTTATAGGGAGACTTATATGGAGTAATAGGGGTTATAGGGAGGGTTATATGGAGTAATAGGATGAGTTGTAGGGAGGGTTATATGGAGTAATAGGATGGGTTATAAGGAGGGTTATATGGAGTAATAGGGTTATATGGAGTAATAGGGTTGGATGGATTATATGGTGTAACAGGAGGAGTTATAGGGAGGGTTATATTGGGTGATCTAGGGAGGGATACATGGAGTAATAGGAGGAGTTATAGGGAGGGTTTTATGGAGTAGTAGGATGGGTTATAAGGAGGGTTATATGGAGTAATAGGGTTATATGGAGTAATAGGGTTATATGGAGTAATAGGGTTATATGGAGTAAGGAGGGTTATATGGAGTAATGGGAGGAGTTATAGAGCGGGTTATATGACGTAATGGGAGGGGTTATATGGAGTAATGGGAGGAGTTATAGGGAGGGTTATATGGAGTAATGGGAGGAGTTATAGGGAGGGTTATATGACGTAATGGGAGGAGTTATAGGGAGGGTTATATGACGTAATGGGAGGGGTTATAGGGAGGGTTATATGGAGTAATGGGAGGAGTTATAGAGAGGGTTATATGGAGTAATGGGAGGAGTTATAGGGGGAGTTATATGGAGTTATATGGAGTTATAGGGGGAGTTATATGGAGTTATAGGGGGAGTTATATGGAGTAATGGGAGGAGTTGTATGGAGTAATGGGAGGAGTTGTATGGAGTAATGGGAGGAGTTGTATGGAGTAATGGGAGGAGTTGTATGGCGTAATGGGAGGAGTTATAGGGAGGGTTATATGGCGTAATGGGAGGAGTTATAGGGAGGGTTATATGGAGTAATTGGAGGGGTTATAGGGAGGGTTATATGGAGTAATTGGAGGGGTTATAGGGAGGGTTATATGGAGTAATGGGAGGAGTTATATGGAGGGTTATAGGGAGAGTTATATGGAGTAATAGGAGGAGTTATAGGGAGGGTTATATGGAGTAATAGGAGGAGTTATATGGAGTAATAGGAGGGGTTATAGGGAGGGTTATATGGCGTAATGGGAGGAGTTATGAGGAGGGTTATATGGCGTAATGGGAGGAGTTATAGGGAGGGTTATATGGAGTAATGGGAGGAGTTATAGGGAGGGTTATATGGAGTAATGGGAGGAGTTATAGGGAGGGTTATATGGAGTAATGGGAGGAGTTATAGGGAGGGTTATATGGAGTAATGGGAGGAGTTATAGGGAGGGTTATATGACGTAATGGGAGGAGTTATAGGGAGGGTTATATGACGTAATGGGAGGGGTTATAGGGAGGGTTATATGGAGTAATGGGAGGAGTTATAGAGAGGGTTATATGGAGTAATGGGAGGAGTTATAGGGGGAGTTATATGAGTTATAGGGGGAGTTATATGAGTTATAGGGGGAGTTATATGGAGTAATGGGAGGAGTTGTATGGAGTAATGGGAGGAGTTGTATGGAGTAATGGGAGGAGTTGTATGGAGTAATGGGAGGAGTTGTATGGGGTAATGGGAGGAGTTGTATGGGGTAATGGGAGGAGTTGTATGGAGAAATGGGAGGAGTTGTATGGAGTAATGGGAGGAGTTATAGGGAGGGTTATATGGAGTAATTGGAGGGGTTATAGGGAGGGTTATATGGAGTAATTGGAGGGGTTATAGGGAGGGTTATATGGAGTAATTGGAGGGGTTATAGGGAGGGTTATATGGAGTAATGGGAGGAGTTATAGGGAGGGTTATATGGCGTAATGGGAGGAGTTATATGGAGGGTTATATGGCGTAATGGGAGGAGTTATAGGGAGGGTTATATGGAGTAATGGGAGGAGTTATAGGGAGTTGTATGACGTAGTGGGAGGAGTTATAGGGAGGGTTATATGGCGTAATGGAAGGAGTTATATGGAGGGTTATAGGGAGAGTTATATGGAGTAATAGGAGGAGTTATAGGGAGGGTTATATGGAGTAATAGGAGGAGTTATAGGGAGAGTTATATGGAGTAATAGGAGGGGTTATATGAAGTAATAGGAGGAGTTATATGGAGTAATAGGAGGGGTTATAGGGAGGGTTATATGGCGTAATGGGAGGAGTTATGAGGAGGGTTATATGGCGTAATGGGAGGAGTTATAGGGAGGGTTATATGGAGTAATGGGAGGAGTTATAGGGAGGGTTATATGGAGTAATGGGAGGAGTTATAGGGAGGGTTATATGGAGTAATGGGAGGAGTTATAGGGAGGGTTATATGGAGTAATGGGAGGAGTTATAGGGATTGTTATATGGAGTAATGGGAGGAGTTATAGGGATTGTTATATGGAGTAATGGGAGGAGTTATAGGGAGGGTTATATGGCGTAATGGGAGGAGTTATAGGGAGGGTTATATGGCGTAATGGGAGGAGTTATAGGGAGGGTTATATGGCGTAATGGGAGGAGTTATAGGGAGGGTTATATGGCGTAATGGGAGGAGTTATAGGGAGGGTTATATGGCGTAATGGGAGGAGTTATAGGGAGGGTTATATGGCGTAATGGGAGGAGTTATAGGGAGGGTTTTATGAAGTAACAGGAGGAATTGTAAATTTTTTGTTTTTTTGATGAAATCCTTCTCTTCTGCTATCAGCCCGCACTAAATGTGTAGATACCACAATTACAAATCTTTTAGAAGGACGAGTTCCTTTTGTATCTGAAGAAGAATCGTGTGGAAGAAGTGAGGCCTCTGTTATGTCTAATCGACCCACCAAGGTAATATTCTTGTGGTACCTCTTTATTCTCTCCCAACTGTACAAAGAAAGATCCCACCTAGAGTATTGTGTTCAGTTCTATAAAGCAGGAGGACATAGAGAGGTAGTTGTAACGGATCCCCTATACTCTGGCTGGGTATATCCGCTGTAGTTCTCCCAAATACGCAGTGAAGCAGTGATTATAGCTCCCAATTCCCCAAACATCAGTCTAGACTTGATGAAGGGTAGAAACGAATGTGTTTATTATGGCCAAATGGCCCACTTTTATACAAACCAAGGATGCAGTAAAACACGCCCAGAACACTCCCACAAAATGTCCACAAATTCCTGTGTCAGAGTGACTCGGCATAAAAACATAAAGTATTAAAATACATAAATACATACAAAACAAATAGGAACCCCCACAAATTATATATTGTTGAATAGTCCTGATCTGAGCACCAAAGTTCTCCAAATAGCGCTCAGATCCATGCAGTGTAGAGAAACGCCACCGTGTGGAAGTTCTGACCGACTGCACACATGGTCCTATGCCCAAAACAATTCCAGGGCGTTTGGTGCTTTTGCTGGTCAACTTCCGGGAGCTCCTGCGGCCACAATACAGGTTGCTCTGGCTGGCTCCTAGGTAGCGTTTGTTCCCTTTAGTCTCAGACACCTTCCCTCTAAAAAGCCCTCTCCTGGTGGATTTCAAAGTGGTTCAAAACCGCGAACCAAGTTGTCCGGGAACTGCACGGTCACCTCATGTCGAAAACAGTTCCATAACATTCGCTGCTAAGTCCCGCTGAGGTGACCATGAACCCACAAAGTCCTCATGCCGAAATTAGTTCCATAGCAGTCGCAGCTAAGTACTGCTGGGACTATTCGTGGGTTTGGTTCACGCGACATGGCCGCAAGAGAGACAGCTTTCGGTTCCATTTGCGTGAAGGGAAAGTGCCAAACCAGGGTCACCCAGGGCAAGCTGATAATGGCGGTTGGGGAGATTTAACTCCCGAACAGAGTCTTTGTATATGGCCCATAGTCGGTGGGCAGGAGGCCAGCTTCTACACTCCTCCATGAATTTGTGATAGTACTTTATAGATCCTGGTAAGATCTCACCTAGAGTATTGTGTTTTGTTCAATGGAGAAGATCCCAAGAGGACATAGAGAGGTATATTAACAGTATATCATATAAAGCAAGCATGTCAAACTCACAGACCGCATGCGGCTTACAAGGACCATCTTTGCAGCCCGGCGAGCCGCGAGTGCAAGCTGAGTGTTATAGCAGAGTAGGCACTTGCTTTCCCCACATTGCAGGTGCCTACTCTGCTAACACTTACCAGGCAGGGGAGGAAGGCCAGCGAGGGAGCTCAGTGCTCCTGCTCTCTCGCGCCGTCTGTAGTGAAGCCAGCTGCCGGAATATGAAGTCATATTCTGGCACCCGGCAACCCTAAACCGCGCGAGGGAGCAAATAGAAGGACCCCAGGGAGATGCCTCACATCGGCTCCAAAAGGTGTAGGGAGCAATAAAGTAAATACATTAGTGTGTGTGTGTCTGTCTGTCGGTGAGTCTGTGTGTGTCAGCAGGAGGATCAGATTTGGCACAGGGTGGTAGTGTGGGGGGGGGGGGGGGGAGATTTAGTAGAAGGGGGTGCTGTTTTTTTTTTTTTTTTTTTTTAATACTGGACATTTTTTTTTTTTGCAGCCCACATAAACCTTAAACCTGGTTTATGTGGCCCGTACCAGACTTTGAGTTTGAATTAAATCATAATGAAAAATTAAGTCTAATGTTACAAAATGTCTTATCTTGGGAGAGGAAATAAACACATTTTTGCTCTTTCAGTCTGTTTATAAGGGTTTTGGTCGCCGGCCTCAAGACAGACATCTGTCATTGCAGGAACGGAAGGAAGCGTTATATGAGTGTGCACGGAGGTAAGTGAAAGAAGCTGCGGTAGATGTCTAGACGAGTAGACAATCTATGTAGATAGCACTTCTCTTTGCTGTAATTATTGCTCTATCCCTCTTCCTGTACCATTGCTGTAATTATTACTCTATCCCTCTTACTGTGCAATTGCTGTAATTATCACTCTATCCCTCTTACTGTGCCATTGGTGTAATTATTGCTTTATCCCTCTACCTGTACCATTGCTGTAATTATTACTCTATCCCTCTTACTGTACCATTGCTGTAATTATTACTCTATCCCTCTTCCTGTGCCATTGGTGTAATTATTACTCTATCCCTCTTCCTGTCCCATTGCTGTAATTATTACTCTATCCCTCTTCCTGTGCCATTGCTGTAATTATTGCTCTATCCCTCTTCCTGTGCCATTGCTGTAATTATTACTCTGTCCCTCTTCCTGTGCTATTGCTGTAATTATTACTCTATCCCTCTTCCTGTCCCATTGCGGTAATTATTACTCTGTCCCTCTTCCTGTGCTATTGCTGTAATTATTACTCTATCCCTCTTACTGTACCATTGCTGTAATTATTACTCTATCCCTCTTCCTGTGCTATTGCTGTAATTATTACTCTATCCCTGTTCCTGTACCATTGCTGTAATTAATATTCTATCCCTCTTCCTGTGCCATTGCTGTAATTATTACTCTGTCCCTCTTCCTGTGCTATTGCTGTAATTATTACTCTATCCCTCTTCCTGTACCATTGCTGTAATTATTACTCTATCCCTCTTACTGTGCCATTGCTGTAATTATCACTCTATCCCTCTTACTGTGCCATTGGTGTAATTATTGCTTTATCCCTCTACCTGTACCATTGCTGTAATTATTACTCTATCCCTCTTACTGTACCATTGCTGTAATTATTACTCTATCCCTCTTCCTGTGCCATTGGTGTAATTATTACTCTATCCCTCTTCCTGTCCCATTGCTGTAATTATTACTCTATCCCTCTTCCTGTGCCATTGCTGTAATTATTACTCTGTCCCTCTTCCTGTGCTATTGCTGTAATTATTACTCTATCCCTCTTCCTGTACCATTGCTGTAATTATTACTCTATCCCTCTACCTGTGCCATTGCTGTAATTATTACTCTATCCCTCTTCCTGTACCATTGCTGTAATTATTACTCTGTCCCTCTTCCTGTGCTATTGCTGTAATTATTACTCTATCCCTCTTCCTGTACCATTGCTGTAATTATTACTCTGTCCCTCTTCCTGTGCTATTGCTGTAATTATTGCTTTATCCCTCTTCCTGTGCCATTGCTGTAATTATTGCTCTATACCGCTCCCTTCAAATATCCCTTTATTGTCACTATAAATATGGCCGCCTTCTTCCATGTGCCAGTATATGACGTTACTATTTTTTTTGTCTTCTTGAATAACATGTTTTTCATATTCATCTCTCCTCTCCTCCTTTCTTCATACATGATGCACTTAACCAGAAGATACCTGGATAAGTTTGGATCACTCGGCACAGAAGAAGAGGAAGCACAGTGCTAAGGTGCCATTAACAAGCCACGGCAGCAAGGAGAGACCTTGATGTTATTGGGAGGGAAAGTGTGGGATCGCAGTTGGTGTTATCGACTCCTTTTCATGATTGAAAGGAATGATTGAAGACTCTTACTGCTCTGTGCAGAGTAAACACTATGGTTGAATCCTGCAAGGAGAAACTCTCTGTATTTGAAACATGTTTGTTGTCCATAAACTGATACGTTGAGCCAATGCTTGCAGTATGATCCATATGACATTTCCCGCACACATGTCCTAATCCTCTAATTCTGGGTCTCTAGCCAAAAACCTTATGTGGATACAAGCAGTGTGCGTATTGGCTGCTATTCTATAGTCATTGCACATGGACTCCCTACAAATTACTCTAATTTATTCTGCTCCGTGTCTATGGACTCTCTGCACAGACACATTAATAATGGGCTTAGTGTATACACACATATGAATGCTGGGCTCAGTGTACACAGACTCTGCAAAGACACACGTATACTGGACACGGTGTACACGGACTGTCTGCACAGACACATGAATATTGGGCTCAGTGTACATGGACTCTGCACAGCAAGGCCTGAATATTGGGCTCAGTGTACACGGACTCTGCACAGCAAGGCCTGAATATTGGGCTCAGTGTACACGGACTCTGCACAGCAAGGCCTGAATATTGGGCTCAGTGTACACGGACTCTCTGCACAGACACACATGAATATTGGGCTCAGTGTACATGGACTCTCTGCACAGCAAGGCCTGAATATTGGGCTCGGTGTACATGGACTCTGCACAGCAAGGCCTGAATATTGGGCTCAGTGTACATGGACTCTCTGCACAGACACACATGAATATTGGGCTCAGTGTTCATGGACTCTGCACAGATGCACATGAATACTGGGCTCAGTGTACACGGATTCTCTGCAAAGACACACATGAATACTGGGCTCAGTGTACACGGATTCTCTGCAAAGACACACATGAATACTGGGCTCAGTGTACATGGGGTCTCTGCACAGACACATTAATAGTGGGCTCAGTGTACACGGACTCTGCATAGACACACATGAATACTGGGCTCAGTGTACACGGACTCTCAGCACAACAAGGCCAGAATACTGGGCTCAGTGTACGCGGACTCTGCACAGACGCGCACATGAATAGTGGGCTCAGTGTACGTGGAATCTCTGCACAGCAAGGCCGGAATACTGGGCTCCGTGTACATCCCATTTCCTTTGCAGGAATGCAGCCTTAATTAACGGAAGCAATTGCTTTGTTGAATTAGGGATCTGCTGTGTTGTTTTAAATGGGGCAGTGCTTTATTAATGTAATACTTTTTTTGAAATAAAAGATGATTTCCATTGTCTGCACCTATTTCCCCATAGTATTTGACACTCCCCATGATGTGCATTGTGTTTCTAGCTGCATATCATACAAACAGCTGGCTGAAGGGCTCTCCTGTTTTAATGATCTAAAATGTGTCCCATAAAATAACCTTTTATATTTAAAGTTTTTGCTGCAGCTAATTCACAGGCGAGCAGAAGCAGTGAGCTCCTCTTTACACCTGGGGAAAAAAGCTTCACTAATCAGGTGTCTCTGATTCTAGTGCATCAACATCCTGCAGGGTATTATTATTATTATGATATTTATATAGCGCCATCAAATTCCGCAGCGCTTTACAATGAGTGGACGAACAGACATGTAGTTGTAACCAGACAAGTTGGACACACAGGAACAGAGGGATTGAGGCCCTGCTCAGTGAGTTTACATGTTAGAGGGAGTGGGGTATAATGACACAGTAACAGAGGGATTGAGGGCCTGTTTAGTGAGTTTACATGTTAGAGGGAGTGGGGTATAGTGACACAGTAACAGAGGGATTGAGGGCCTGCTCAATGAGCTTACATGTTAGAGGGAGTGGGGTATAGTGACACAGTAACAGAGGGATTGAGGGCCTGCTCAGTGAGTTTACATGCTAGAGGGAGTGGGTATAGTGACGATTGAGGACCCTTCTCAGTGAGTTTACATGTTAGAGGGAGTGGGGTATAGTGACACAGTAACAGAGGGATTGAGGCCCTGCTCAATGAGTTTACATGCTAGAGGGAGTGGGGTATAGTGACACAGTAACAGAGGGATTGAGGGCCTGCTCAGTGAGTTTACATGTTAGAGGGAGTGGGTATAGTGACACAGTAACAGAGGGATTGAGTGCCCTGCTCAGTGAGTTTACATGTTAGAGGGAGTGGGGTATAATGACACAGTAACAGAGGGATTGAGGGCCTGCTCAGTGAGTTTACATGTTAGAGGGAGTGGGGTATAGTGACACAGTAACAGAGGGATTGAGGGCCTGCTCAGTGAGTTTACATGTTAGAGGGAGTGGGGTATAGTGACACAGTAACAGAGGGATTAAGGGCCTGCTCAGTGAGTTTACATGTTAGAGGGAGTGGGTATAGTGACACAGTAACAGAGGGATTGAGTGCCCTGCTCAGTGAGTTTACATGTTAGAGGGAGTGGGTATAGTGACACAGTAACAGAGGGATTGAGGGCCCTGCTCAGTGAGGTTACATGCTAGAGGGAGTGGGGTATAGTGACACAGTAACAGAGGGATTGAGGGCCTGCTCAGTGAGTTTACATGTTAGAGGGAGTGGGTATAGTGACACAGTAACAGAGGGATTGAGGGCCCTGCTCAGTGAGGTTACATGCTAGAGGGAGTGGGGTATAGTGACACAGTAACAGAAGGATTGAGGGCCCTGCTCAGTGAGTTTACATGTTAGAGGGAGTGGGGTATAGTGACACAGTAACAGAGGGATTGAGGGCCTGCTCAGTGAGTTTACATGTTAGAGGGAGTTGGTATAGTGACACAGTAACAGAGGGATTGAAGGCCTGCTCAGTGAGTTTACATGTTAGAGGGAGTGGGTATAGTGACACAGTAACAGAGGGATTGAGGGCCCTGCTCAGTGAGTTTACATGTTAGAGGGTGTGGGTATAGTGACACAGTAACAGAGGGATTGAGGGCCCTGCTCAGTGAGTTTACATGCTAGAGGGAGTGGGGTATAGTGACACAGTAACAGAGGGACTGAGGGCCCTGCTCAGTGAGTTTACATGTTAGAGGGAGTGGGGTATAGTGACACAGTAACAGAGGGATTGAGGGCCCTGCTCAGTGAGTTTACATGTTAGAGGGAGTGGGGTATAGTGACACAGTAACAGAGGGATTGAGGGCCTGCTCAGTGAGTTTACATGTTAGAGGGAGTGGGGTATAGTGACAGTAACAGAGGGATTGAGGGCCCTGCTCAGTGAGGTTACATGCCAGAGGGAGTGGGGTATAGTGACACAGTAACAGGGATTGAGGATCTGCTCAGTGAGCTTACATGCTAGAGGGAGTGGGGTAAAATGACACAAAAAGGTAAGGATAGTGTTAGACTAGTGACAGTTGCAGAAGAGGAATCAGTCAGGAGCTATTAACAGTTTAATATAAGGATATAAGGGAAATGTACAGAGCCAAATGCCCAGCGTCCCAGGACGTATTGACCTTTGTCGGCAATTTTCAATTTAATTTTAGTCGTATTTTTGTCATCTGATTTGTTTTAGTCAACTAAATCTCCAGTAGATTTCGGTCAACACGACTAAAGTCTAATGGGTTTAGTTAAAGCCTCTAATCTGTCTTTTTGCTGCAAATTTCCATTTAGTTTTAGTCTAGTTTTAGTTAACTAAATCCCAAA
The DNA here is from genome assembly GCF_036172605.1 of Pelobates fuscus. NCBI lineage: Eukaryota > Metazoa > Chordata > Amphibia > Anura > Pelobatidae > Pelobates > Pelobates fuscus. The sequence goes on from NC_086322.1 coordinate 39,284, forward strand.
ACAATTTAGTCAACTAAAATTGTTAGTAGACAAAATTAACACTGGTCCCAGGCAGGTTGCCAGATCCCCTCCTAGAGATTTGGACTGTGAGTGTTATGTGCATTTGTGAAAGAGGCTGCGAGCTGCCTGCTGAGTGTTCCTGTTTGTGTGTCTGATAGTATGTTTGTGTGTATTAATTTGCTCCCATGCTGCTTCTCCTTTGGCAGGTTCAGTTCATTAATGACGAATTTACATTGTAGAACACCAAAAGAAGCAACCATAAAATGAGGACATCACACATTTATCCAACTGTATAATTGTTAGAATGCACAGTGTGAAAACGCTATTGTGAGACCAGATATGAGTGGCACTGTGCACTGGCAGAGGTTGGCAGAGTACACGCTGTAGGCCTGACACCCGCTTGAAGAAAACTAACTGCTATTCAATCTATAACAGTGAAAAAAGTTTTTGGGTTTTTAAATGCACGCTATTGTGAGACCAGATATGAGTGGCACTGTGCAGTGGCAGAGGTTGGCAGAGTACACGCTGTAGGCCTGACACACACACTTGAAGACAACTAACTGCTATTCAATCTATAACAGTGAAAAAAGTTTTTTTGTTTTTAAATGCACGCTATTGTGAGACCAGATATGAGTGGCACTGTGCAGTGGCAGAGGTTGGCAGAGTACACGCTGTAGGCCTGACACACACGCTTGAAGACAACTAACTGCTATTCAATCTATAACAGTGAAAAAAGTTTTTTTGTTTTTAAATGCACGCTATTGTGAGACCAGATATGAGTGGCACTGTGCACTGGCAGAGGTTGGCAGAGTACACGCTGTAGGCCTGACACACACGCTTGAAGACAACTAACTGCTATTCAATCTATAACAGTGAAAAAAGTTTTTTTGTTTTTAAATGCACGCTATTGTGAGACCAGATATGAGTGCCACTGTGCAGTGGCAGAGGTTGGCAGAGTACACGCTGTAGGCCTGACACACACGCTTGAAGACAACTAACTGCTATTCAATCTATAACAGTGAAAAAAGTTTTTGGTTTTTAAATGCACGCTATTGTGAGACCAGATATGAGTGGCACTGTGCACTGGCAGAGGTTGGCAGAGTAGACGCTGTAGGCCTGACACACCCGCTTGAAGACAACTAACTGCTATTCAATCTATTCTGTGCACTGGCAGAAGTTGGCAGAGTAGAGCAGACTGATGTTCTAGCCCTAAAAAGGGCTTTTTGGGGTGCTGTCCTTACAGCAGAGATCAGATGAGTCCTTCAGGACTGTAGTGGACACTGAATACACTAGCCTAGCTAATGATTTCCCTATCAAATCAGCAGCAGCTACACTTTCCCTCCTCTCACTAAGAATGCAGCTTCAGAATGAATCTAAAATGGATGCTGTACAGGAGGTGGGCGGGTCTGGAAGGGAGGGTCTGCTGCTGATTGGCTGGAATGTGTCTGCTGACTGTGAGGCACAGGGTCAAAGTTTACTCAATGATGACGAATAGGGGGCGGATCGAACCGCGCATATGTCCGCCCACCGCGGCGAACGCGAAGACGCTATGTTCGCCAGGAACTATTCGCCAGCGAACCGTTTGGTACATCACTACTCCTCACACCTACCACAGGCAGTTCCGCAACACCAAAAAGAAAACGGGTGCCAGGCAGTCACTGCAGCAGAAATCCTCAAAAAAAAATTTGTTGGAGCATTTTTATGAGGGACTAGACCAAAAAGACAGGGAGTGGTTGAAAGACCGACGGCCCAGCGACCTCAGCGAAGCAGCGAGACTGGCTGATGAACACCGAGACACTCAGGTTCAGGAATCCAACAACTCCCGAACGGTAACCCGTACCGAACCTAGAGACACGTACCGAACCAGCCCACAAACAGAGTTTCGTATGCCCGTGCCGAAAGGACCTACTCGGTACACCGGACCACCCAGCCACTACCACCTAGAACGCGCTCGCCCCACCTGCTTCAAATGCAAGCAGCCGGGACATCTTATTGCTAACTGTCCCCTCAACAACAACTACCCCTCACGGAATTACAATTCATCCCCTTTGGGAAAAACCCGCCCACCTCACGCTTTCTGTTTTGAAAGAGTATTGGGTCCCCTACATGAAGCCAACCCCATATATGCCACGAACGACAACCGACAGCACCACAGACGAGGTATTGCTGGAGGGCCACCCCACGCAGGGGTTAAGAGACACAGGGGCCACTATCACCCTGGTACAAGGCCGACTGGTTCCAGAGCATAAGCGCTCTACGGACACTGTCGCTGTCAGGGTGGCTGGAGGCGACATTTACAAACTACCAACGGCCAAAGTGCATTTGGATTGGGGTGCAGGGAAAGGACTTGTGAGGGTGGGAATTATGGATAACTTGCTGTCAGGGTACCTGTGGTCTCTACCTCCGAAAGAGGTAGAGACTTAGCTGTTCCTCCATCCAGACGGTCTGATGGCTCCCTTCCCCGCGGTCTATCCGGTCATGCTAGGCCGGCCGCGAGGGAGTGACTGCCTTTTACAGCATCTAGGCAGGAAGTAGTCATCAGGACACTCCCCCGGAACAACCTGTCAGTCAATGGCTGCAGGACCAATCAGGACGCCTTGGAGGCATGGTTACTGCTCTGAACAGGGTATTTAACAGAGCTTCTTTCATTAGCTCATTGCCCTGTCGTGGTTCTAGCTTGTTCTAGTCACTCAGTGCTTGTGTATTCTATTATCCCTTTTGGTTTTGACCCGGCTTGTTTACCTTACTCTGCTTATCTCTGTTACCCTTGATTCGGCTTGTCTCTCGCTTACCTGTCTTCTGTTACCCTCGACCTCGGCTTGTCTTTGACCATTCTATACTGTACTACTTACGTTAGTCCGGCCATTCTAAGGTCCGGTATACGTATCTGGCTACTGTTTGTACTCTGCGTGTTGGATCCCTGTCCCGATCCTGACATTACGACAGGGCCAATGGATCCTGCAAGTACAAACAGTCAGCTGGCTGCTCCTGATCCTAGGTTTGAAGCCATGGATCACAGAATGGATCAGATGGCGCTTGCGCTACAGGCTCTATTAGCTTGTGCCAATAACCCACCAGAGGAGATACGTAATACCCCTGTTTCTCCTGTCGGTTCAGGTCTAGAGGTAGCCACAGTGGGTGCTTCTTCTCACATTACCCCCCCAGTACGCTATGGTGGGGCTCCTGAGAAGTGTCGTGGTTTTTTAAACCAAATTAGTATCCACTTTGAATTGCAACCTCGCTCTTATCCTACAGATAGGGCAAAAGTAGGATTTATTATCACCCTACTCATTGAGAAAGCTCTGAGATGGGCCAACCCACTATGGGAGAACGATAATCCATTAGTTTATAACTATAACGCATTTGTAGCTGCTTTTAGAAGAACATTTGACCCTCCAGGTAGAAAGGTTAATGCAGCCAGATTACTGTTGCGCCTGAGACAGGAGAACCAAACACTGGTGGATTATGCACTAGAGTTCAGGTCTCTGGCGGCAGAAATCAAGTGGAATGAGCAGGCGTATATGGATGTATTTTTGAATGGCCTATCTGATGTAATCCTTGATGAGGTTGCTACCAGAGAACTCCCTGAGAATTTAGAGGATTTAATTTCGTTCATCTCTCGTATAGATGAACGTCTAAGAGAGAGACAGAACACTCGAGAGAGGAACCAGAGACCTTCTTTTAGGTTAGCTCCCGCTGTTCCAAGTCCTGACTCCACGATATCTTTGCTTACTGAACCTATGCAGACAGGGTATACCCGCCTCTCTGAGGAGGAAAGACAAATACCAGACCTTTACCTAGACTTAAGGGCAGTGTTTGACAAGAAGAATGCCGATTCTTTGCCTCCACACAGGTCATTTGACTGTAAGATTAAGCTTCTACCCGGCACTATGCCTCCGAGGGGCCATGTATATCCTTTGTCTGTTCAGGAAAACTCGGTTCTAGAGGAGTATATTCGGGAGAATTTAGAAAAGGGATTCATCAGGAGGTCTTCTTCTCCGGCCGGGGCTGGGTTCTTTTTCATTAAGAAGAAGGATGGCACGCTGAGACCTTGTATCGATTACCGAGGCTTGAATAAAATAACTGTCAGAAATGCCTATCCTATCCCACTGATTACCGAGTTATTTGATCGTCTTAAGGGCTCCAAAATCTTCACCAAGTTAGATCTCAGAGGGGCTTACAATTTGGTGAGAATCCAGCAAGGTCACGAGTGGATGACGGCATTCAATACCCGGTATGGCCATTACGAATACACTGTTATGCCATTTGGACTATGCAATGCTCCTGCAGTATTTCAAGATTTTATTAATGAGGTACTTAGGGAGTTTCAGCATGATTGTGTTATTGTTTACCTGGACGACATACTAATACACTCTAAGGAGATTGAGACTCACCATAGACAGGTCAGAAAGGTATTACACAAGCTGCTGCAACATGGTCTATATTGCAAATTGGAGAAGTGCAGTTTTGATCAGTCTCAGGTAGACTTTCTTGGATACGTGATTTCTGGGGAGGGTTTTAAAATGGATCCTGTAAAACTTCAATCTATTTTAGACTGGCCCTTGCCCAAAGGACTCAAGGCTATCCAAAGGTTTATTGGTTTTTCCAACTACTATAGGCGCTTCATTAAAGGATACTCCTCTATCATTGCGCCTATTACCAATATGACCAAACAAGGGGCTGATACTAAGTTCTGGTCTAAGGAAGCTCTGGGTGCTTTCAAGACTCTCAAGGAACTTTTTGCCTCGGCTCCCATTCTAGTCCATCCTGATACGACTCTGCCTTTCTTGCTCGAGGTCGATGCCTCTGAGACAGCAGTTGGGGCTGTTCTGTCTCAAAGGTTAGGGGTGGATAAACCGTTACACCCTTGTGGTTTCTTCTCTAAGAAATTTTCTGGGCCTGAGAGCAGATATGACATCGGGGAAAGGGAACTGTTAGCAGTCATTAAAGCCTTAAAGGAGTGGAGACATTTGTTGGAGGGGACCCTACACCCTATTACGATTTTGACGGACCACAAAAACTTGTCCTATATTGGGGAGGCTAAGCGCTTATCCTCTAGACAAGCTCGTTGGTCCTTATTCCTGACTCACTTCAATTATGTACTGACTTACAGACCTGGTTCTAAAAACTCTAAAGCCGATGCATTATCTCGCCAATATGAACCTTCTACTGTACCTGAACCAGTTCTTTCTTCTATAGTTCCGAAATGCAATATCATTGCTAATACGAATCTCAGGATTCATTCTCCATTACTGGCCGAGATCATTAAGTTGCAACATCTAGCACCTAAACAGACTCCTGCGGGCCGTCATTTCGTTCCTCCTGCTCTTCAACTGGAACTTTTACAGTGTTTACATAATAGCAAGATGGCGGGACATCCTGGTATTCGCAAAACTTACGCGTTGATCTCTAAGGACTTCTGGTGGCCTGCTTTACGGAGGGATATTGAGGAGTTCATCGCTGCATGTGAAGTTTGTACTAAAACCAAACAACCCCATACGCTTCCATGTGGATTCCTGCAACCCTTGGAGGTTCCAGAAAAACCATGGTCCTGTTTGGCCATGGACTTTATTGTCGATCTACCTATCTCTAAAAGACAGACTGTTATCCTCACCGTGGTTGACAGGTTTACTAAGATGGCACACTTCATTCCCCTGCCTAAACTCCCGTCTTCTCCCGAATTGGCAGAGATATTCGCTAAGGAGATTTTTCGCCTACATGGGATACCCTCTCAAATTGTATCGGACAGAGGCTCCCAATTTGTTTCCCGCTTTTGGAGGTCCTTCTGCTCTCAACTTGGTATTAAATTAAACTTTTCTTCTGCCTATCATCCTCAGTCTAACGGAGCTGCTGAACGTACCAACCAGAAAATTGAACAATATTTACGATGCTTTGTTTCTGAACACCAGGATGATTGGGTCGGTTTGATTCCTTGGGCGGAGTTTGCACACAACAATCTCGTTTGCGATTCTACTCATTCAAGCCCCTTCTTCATGAATTATGGTTTTCATCCGTCTATTCTTCCTTCGGATTCCCCTTCCCAGGGGGTGCCGTCGGTTGATGTTCATGTTGCCAATTTGAGGAAGTTGTGGGATCAAACTCGACAAATCCTTGTGCACAACTCTATGTTGGTCAAGAAACACGCTGATAAACGTAGAAGGGCGGCTCCGGTCTTTGTTCCAGGTGATAGGGCATGGCTGAGCACGAGGAACATCCGTTTAAAAGTGCCCTCCATGAAGTTCGCTCCTCGTTATATTGGACCCTACAGGGTGCTGACCCGTATCAATCCAGTTGCGTATCGTTTAGCTCTTCCTAATACCTTACGCATCCCAAACTCGTTTCACGTTTCATTGCTGAAACCACTCATATGTAACAGATTTTCCTCCACAATAGCCCCTCCTTGCCCCGTTCAGGTGGAGGGTCAGGAGGAGTATGAGGTTAACTCTATTATTGATTCTCGAATCTCCCGGGGGAGAGTACAATATCTGGTTGATTGGAAGGGATATGGTCCTGAGGAGAGGAGTTGGGTACCTCAGGAGGATGTTCATGCTCCCCGTCTCTGCAGGGCGTATCACTCTCGCTTCCCATCTCGTCCCGGTTCATTCCGCCCGGTGGGCGTATCTGAGAGGGAGGGTACTGTCAGGGTACCTGTGGTCTCTACCTCCGAAAGAGGTAGAGACTTAGCTGTTCCTCCATCCAGACGGTCTGATGGCTCCCTTCCCCGCGGTCTATCCAGTCATGCTAGGCCGGCCGCGAGGGAGTGACTGCCTTTTACAGCATCTAGGCAGGAAGTAGTCATCAGGACACTCCCCCGGAACAACCTGTCAGTCAATGGCTGCAGGACCAATCAGGACGCCTTGGAGGCGTGGTTACTGCTCTGAACAGGGTATTTAACAGAGCTTCTTTCATTAGCTCATTGCCCTGTCGTGGTTCTAGCTTGTTCTAGTCACTCAGTGCTTGTGTATTCTATTATCCCTTTTGGTTTTGACCCGGCTTGTTTACCTTACTCTGCTTATCTCTGTTACCCTTGATTCGGCTTGTCTCTCGCTTACCTGTCTTCTATTACCCTCGACCTCGGCTTGTCTTTGACCATTCTATACTGTACTACTTACGTTAGTCCGCCCATTCTAAGGTCCGGTATACGTATCTGGCTACTGTTTGTACTCTGCGTGTTGGATCCCTGTCCCGATCCTGACAGTACCCCCCTAGGTACCCCAATGGCATCTATGTAAACATGTGGGTCAAAACTGCCTTTTACTGGGGTTTCCCGTTTGGCTCTGGCTGATGTGTGTGCCGGACTATGAGTGTCAGGATGATTATCAGAAATAATGTGGATGGGCATGATGACTTTGACTAAGGAACACTCTCCCCACCACTCAGACTCCAGTCTAGACCTTAATTGTAAATCCCCACACAACCAGTAAATATCTCCTAGTGATCTAGTATGGTGTTGTAACAGGTGCACAGGAACAGTTCTGTAAGTGGCACAATAACCTTTGGAAAAGTTACCCATGAATCTACCAATCCCATCATACATGGTGTAGCAAGTGTAATTACCTTTATAGATTGTAATTCCATCTGGGGGTTTAACACCTCCTACTAGGATAGGGTACTCTGCTGTCCATGCTTCGCAGAGGGACCTGTTAAAATCATAGCGGTAGGCAAAAAAGGCTCAAGAAACACTTCTATTTCTAAAGGGAGGATTAGGGGAACGGTGCCAAGGTGAGGTCGGGCACCACCACATACATAACATGCGGTTCGATTATGCTTATTGGCATTATATCTCATCCACTCTAACCACAAATTAATGTCATTAAATCCAGTTTCAGCGGCCATGGTATCTTCAAAGGTAGGGTTAGCAATGGCCATCATGTCTCTAAAGGACTGGATGTGTGGTTTCAGCGGATTTGGGACCATATGTACAGCCCATTGCCACTCTGGAGAGTGACACATATCATTGAGGTAGAAATGTCCTAGTTTATTGTAGGAACCCCTTCTCCAGTACATTCCCATTACATATTGGCCAGCATCCTCTGGGCCAGGATGTTCAATATTTAATACTAATTTCATAGGTGTACTTCCTCCAGGCTTTCTTAAAGTCATTCTTTGGAGGAGGGATCTACCATGATCATCTACTTTTGATAAAGCACTTTTTGGTTTGTAACCCCAGGCAGGCCCGGTATTCCATCGCGCCGCCCCCCAATGATCACAATTATGCCCCCATTGGTTATCAACTACACAAATGTAGGGGTCTTTTGTTTGCGGTATGTCTTTATAAATGGCTTGAATCTGTGATTTAGGGAATGGGCAATCTACAATATCACAGTAATCAAAGGTAAAGGTGGCCACACGGGTACATGATGAATTATACCAGAAGGTGTACCCACTAGCATCTTTAGTTATGGCCACCTGCTGGGCTTTAAGAAGGCCAATCAAGGGGATTAGGTACCAGAAGTACATGGTTGTGCGGAATCAGCTTCTTCTGGAGCAGGTGTCTTTTTGCAGTGAGAGGCGTGAATCCAATGTGGCCTACCAGCCAGCTTGACAGAGGTAGCGGTGATCAGGAGAACTTGGAATCAAATCTTGGTTCCAGAGTGTGTTTTCGCACAAATTTCTTGACTAGGACCCAATCACCGGGTAGCAGACCATGGTTGCCTGTGTCAGAATCAGGATCACTACTCTGTGGGTGGTAAGGGGTGTGAAAAGCAAGAGTTACTCCTAGGGCAGTCCAAATTTCTTTGGTAACTGATGCTGTGAAGGCCGGACCTTGGTCACTTTCAATGACTTCTGGCAATCCGAATCTACACACAATTTCTGTAAGTAGACGTCGTGCTGTTGTTTTGGCGGTAATGTTAATCACTGGGTAGGCTTCTGGCCAGCCTGAGAACATGTCCACTATCACTAGTGCATATTCGTAATTGCCGCTCTTTGGCATCTGGATATGATCTATCTGGATTCTTTGGAATGGATACATGGGCTTAGCCAGGTGCTTCGAGGGGACTTTAGCTGTTTTTCCAGGATTACATTTGGCACAGATGACACAAGCTTTACAGTAGTTATTGGTTAGCGTGGGAATTCCAGGAGCTTCGTAGTACTTTTGTACAAGAGCATTCATCAGATCTTTTGATAAGTGTGCAGGGCCATGTGCCCATTGAACAACTGCTGGGTACAAACTCTTAGGGAGACAGAATCTGAGGTTGTTGTAATATACTCCATCTTTTAGGACTGCTCCTTTCTTCTTCCATTTCTGTATTTCCTCAGGGGCTACTGCAGCCTGTTGTTCTCGTAAGATCTTTAGGTCGGTTGGAAGGGTTTGCAGAGTGAATATTGGAGTTTCTTCTTTTCTTGGAATTTCTTCTTTTCTTGGAGTTTCTTCTTTTCTTGGAATTTCTTCTTTTCTTGGAATTTCTTCATTTCCGGACACTCTTCTTTCCACTTCCTGTGGTCCTCTTGCAGCTTGCTCTGCAGCTTGATCAGCTAGATGGTTGCCCTTTGCTTCATCTGAGTCCAACTTCCCATGTGCTTTTATCTTCAAAACAGCCACTTCTTCTGGAAGTAGGAGGGCATCCATCAGCTCCTTGATCGCAAAACTGTGCTTGACTGGTGTACCGGCAGTAGTAAGAAATCCTCTTGTTTTCCAAATCACTCCGAAGTCATGAGCCACGCCCAGTGCATATCTTGAGTCTGTATAGATATTGGCACGCTTTCTTTCTGAAATTTTACATGCTGAAGTTAGAGCTTGTAATTCAGCTTCTTGTGCAGACTTTGTTGATGGTAGTGATGATGATTCAATAATTTCATCTGTTGTGGTGACGGCATATCCTGTATGATATTTTCCTTCTTCATCAGCATATCTGGAGCCGTCCACAAACAGGGTGATGTCAGGGTCTGTTAGTGGATCCTCATGCACAGTTGGTAGATGTATGGTTTCCACTTTCATCTGTTCAAAGCAGTCATGGGGGGTTTCTGGGTCATAGTCATGCTGTATGACCAGGTCTTCAAATTCTTCTTCCAGAAAGTAACGTGGCCATGCTCTTATATGTTCACGTTCAGTTGATGGATACTTGGCAACGCCTATTTCTTGAAGTTGTGAATCATTCATGGTGGCCCATAATTTTGCCATGGGCCCAAGATCACCCCATGACTTAGTCTTTGACTTGGTTACAGGGACATGTGGAATGGCTGTGTCCCAATGATGGTACAGATGTTCAAGTTCATGTGGCAGTTGGACTTAAGCCATGCTGTTACCTTCAGTATCATAGTAGAAGTCCTGTAAAGTGAGTGTTATCTCAACCAACTGGAAAAGTTCATCCTCATAGCGAGGTTCAGGGTTGATGGTTGGCTTGTACCACATGGTGCAAAAAGCATATTCAGGCCCGTCACAGGGAGGCAAGTTGGGTAGCAGTTTTGCCAGGGTGTGTGTAAGAAGTAGGACATATCCTTTGTCCATGATGAATCCATAATAGGTACCCCCCTCAGGGAGTGGCAGAAGAGTGGACGGGTTGAGAACCTGGCATCATTGGAGGGTGACTGTTGTCAGGCAGTAGAAGATGACACTGGAGTCGAAGGTGTCTGGCAGCTGTGACATGTTTGATTTGGACTTGGTTGATTATCGCAGAAATGTCATGAGGTGCCGAAACAGTAAGAGGGTGACCAAGAACTAGGTCCCCAGTACAGTCAATAAGTTCTTGAGCTGCGAAGACAGCACGAAGGCAGGAAGGGGTGCCTCTGGCTACGATATCCAGTTGACAGGAGAAGAACCCAATAGGCCTCTGACGTCCGCCAGGACCATGTGGTTGAGTGAGGACGCCTGTAGCATGGCCTTGTCTTTCAGACACAAACAACTTGAAAGGTTTGTCATAATTTGGTAGGCCAAGAGCAGGGGCAGAGGCAATTGCTCACTGAAGAGTATAAAAGTTGTCAAGTGCCTCTGGTGACAGGCAGAAGGGGTCCGATTTGAGAGCATCATACAAGGGTTGCATGAGCAGAGAGGCCTCAGGGATCCAGGCTCTGCAGTATGAGATGAGGCCTAGAAAAGCATGTAGGGATTTTGTGCTCTTTGGAGGTGGAATGGCCAACACTGCCCTGACACGGTCACGTGTGAGGTGTCTGGTGCCATGTGACAGGCAGTGGCCTAGGAAGATCACAATAGGCTGGCAGAATTGAAGTTTGATGAGAGACGCTTTACATCCTTGATCTGCAAGATAACAGAGGAGATCCAGAGAGCATTTTTCTATTGTGGGAACATCATCTCCACAAAGGAGCAAGTCATCTACATATTGGAGTAGGACAACCTCTGGATGGTCAGACTGCCAGGGGTCAAGGATGATACTTATTGCTTTTGCAAACTGGCTTGGGGAATTCTGTGCCCCTTGGGGCATAACAGTCCATGTATATTGTTGTTTTTTCTCGTGTGAAGGCAAAGAGGTATTGACAGCTTTGTTCCAGGGGAACACTGAAGAATGCATTGGCTAGGTCAATCACCGTGAAGTATTTGGCAGAAGTTGGAACGCCAGAGAGGAGTGTGTGCGGATTTGGCACAATTTGGGGTGTCCAGGACTGTTGCCTCATTTACTGCTCTGAGGTCCTGGACCATTCGGTATTTCTCTGGTTCACCCTTGGGTGTCTTCTTTTTCACAGGAAATAAAGGAGTATTACATGGAGATTCACATTTAACAAGAGCCCCTTTCTCCAGCAGTGCTTGGACTTGCTTGGTAATGGCTGCTGCTTGGGCAGGTTTCAATGGATATTGAGACTTTCTTGGTAGCTTTGCCCCTGGGATAAGTTTGACCACCACTGGTGGGACTTTCAGATGGCCTATATCTTCTGGGCCTGATGACCACAAGGTCTTCGGGACAGTGTTCATTAGAGATGCAGGGAAATTGTCTCTCATGCCTTCTGCATAGCCCTGTGGAGTCTCTAGGTGAAGCATCAGAGGTAAGGAACACAAGGCTGAGGTATCTGAATCAGAGAGGGCTGAAGACAATTCCACTTGGCCATCAGGTGTGAAAGTGATTGATGCCTGTAGGCGGGAAAGTACATCAGCACCTAACAGGTTAATGGGACATGTGGATGACACCACAAAACGGGCAAGCAGACTAGGGCAGCTGCCAACCCGCAAAGGAGTAGTTAATGGGCTTTGTCTTGGAAGACCATCCACGCCCACACAGGAGACATCAATATTGGACAAAAAGGAAGAATCAGGCAGGTCTTGTTCTCGCAGAACACTTCGGGCTGCACCTGTATCAGCAAGGAATGTGGTGGGGTGGCCTTCAATGGGTAAAGTAACAGTGGCTAATGGCCCCCCTTGTTCCCCTGCAGATACTGCCATAACAGGGGTTAATGATACAGGCTTGCCAATATCCTAGTCTTCCTGGGCTGAATCAGGTGAAGGAGGTGCTGGGGCCTTTATGACAGATTTAGGCCTGTTTGATCTTTGGGGCTTAAGGGGTGCAGGACAGTCACTCCTAAAATGGCCTTTTTCTCCACAGTTGAAGCAGATCCCATCTGCGGCTTAGTACCTTTGGGGATGGGTGGACGTGAAACCATAAGGGGAGTGGGATGAGGTCTCCTTGGAACCTGTGCGGCTTCTAAGCCTCTGGCAACTAGGAGCAGCTTATCAAGGGGAACCACTCTATACTCTGGGCGGGCAGCAATAATACCCTTACGTATAGAGTCCATGATGCCTTGGACAAAGGCACCGGAAAGCATCTTAGCGTGTATTTTATTACTGAGCTCAAACCCTAGGTCAGTGAACACTTGAAAAAGTCTAGCATGAAATCTTTCTACAGTTCCACCTTTCTCCTGAATAATGTCGTTAAGGCCTGCTGCTAAATCTGCAAGCTTACTGGTTTGGGTTCAGTGAGGAAATGGCGGCCATGTTGGATGTGGGCATAGTGTGGGCAGGTGTAAAAGGGGCTGGCTGCGTGACTACGGGAGGCACAGGGGAGATGGATGAATAGGGCAGAAGTGACGTCAGTTTGGGAGCGTACGTGACTGTAGATTATGGTAATTAGGTGGAGGTCACGGGACTGGCTGTGCCAACCTCCTTTTGTGCTAGGCTGACATACTTTCTTTTAGGGTGTTTCAACTTTAAAATCAGAGAAGCAACATTCTGTCCGGCAAAATTAAATACTAAAATATGGACAGACTCTCTAGAAACATGTACTTTAAGATAGCTTGATGAAAAAATAGACTCACGGAATTCAAACAATTTACCTACAGCCATTAATCACTTTTCCTCTTCACAATCTAACTTAACAACTTTGCATATTCCCTCTATCCACATTGCATAGTATTGCAACAAATCACACTTGCCTTTACATTTTTAACTCGTCCAAATAATTCTCTATTCCTGCATCAGATTCACTTTCCTAACCTTCGTAATCAACACTGAGCTACATCCCCGACTCCCTATCTTATACACCAGTCTTGGAGAAAATACTTTGCACCGCGAAAGGAAATACAGCCTCAGAAATGTGGAATGTATTCTTGTGAGCTAGTCTCCCACACGATCCTCACTGTCTTAAGAAACAAATCATGCCTCCCCCCCCCCCCTCCCTCCCCCCTCGCGTCTCACAGAAGGCAAGGAGGGAGGGGCGGGGGAGAGAGAGAGAGAGACTGTAAGCACGAATCTCTTTAACCATGTCAGTGCTGGAAGGACAGTTACGTTACAATTATTGCAAGCAAAGAGACACAAAAATCAATCTCTTCCTCAACCCAACCTTCCTGCTGAATAACTCTTGCTACTCTTCTCTGTCAGTAGTCTGCGCCAGCTCTCTGGCTGTAATCTACCACATGAAGGTACAGCAATTCCACACACTTTAGCAATCTTATCAACTTTCTTAACCATCTCTTCCCCTTCTCTATCCTCTACCACATCACACGCAAGCCACCCCTTACTGGGCTTTCCTAATTTCTGTCCCAGATCCTCTATATGAGGCATCCCAGATATAGAGAGAGACAGAGAGAGAGAGACAGGAGGGGAAAGTGTAAATAGTACAGAGAGTAAGACAAAAGTAAACACAGGAATCTGTGTGACAGACAATTTAAGACATTTCAAGTAAAATACAGTGCATGCATCACAGTTCAAATAAGTTCAACAGTTCAAACAGGGTTAACAAAAATCTTACACGTGTGGCAAAAGCCACCTAACTCAATCCCGTAGTACACCTGCAGACCCTCCCGCAAGTACCACTACCACGTGGTGATGGAGACAGCAATACCAGCCTGAATCCACCTGCCACAAAAGTTAAACTGGAACACTCAGCGTCAGCGCTCGAGGCTGCAGTGTTCCACCTCTCTGCACACAACAAGCAGAGTAAAGTGATGTCCAATGAGGCTAGCAGTCAAAGTGACACTTATGGGAAACCCCCAGGAGGCAGTGAGTCTACACCCCTCCACAGGTTCCCCCCCTCTTTTTCCTTACTGCCGTAGCTACTCGGCACCTAAAAAAGGGAAAACAGGCAAACAGAAGATCCCCAGGAAAACTTCCACAGATCCACCCCCCTTTTTCCTTACTACCACAGCCACGTGGTACCTAAAAGTGGTAAACAGGCAAATAAACAAATAAAACTACCCGGGCACTAAAAATAAGGACAAATCAGTAAGAGCACTCCCAGGTAACAGATAGTCAGTATGTGCAGGTAAAAGTAAATATCAACAAGTAAGGTGTGGGGTCCCTGGGCAAGATATTACCTGACTTTGATGACCTCTAGGGAGCCGATCACAGACTGGGGCAGGTCAATCCCAGGGGCTGGAACATACCGGGGTGCTGCAGACTCAACCGTGTAATCAGAGGTGATCAATCTCCTTCCGTCCCCCAGGATTAATCCGCTCCACGTCTTTCTCGGACGGCTGCTCTAGCAGGGCATAACCCAGGCCGCACAGTTGGACGCCAGCTGATAAGGATTCTTTTAAGCAAACAAAGAAGTTTGAATGACTATCTGTTCCTGTCCAAATTAGAGATGTTTAAATTGCGTATACGCAGAAGTAAATTCACACTGACACACGGAGTTCAGGTTAAAAGCACTTCAGGAAATTTATTAGCATCTGAACAAAAGCAGGCTTTGCAAGCTCTTTTAAAGGCAAAATTACATCATTGTAAAATCAAGATAAAAAGTAAGGAAACATTGTCGATTGGCTAAGAGAAGAAGTGGTTAGTTAAATGCCCTCCCTGTTGGGTGTTACGTCTTACATCATAACTGACGTCATAAAGTTCTCCTCCAGATTTCAGCGACATCTTGCTAGCACGAGGAGTTCTCTCGATGGGAGGGGGCATTTTGGCAGCTATCCATAATGAGTAGCTGGTACCTTTAGTCTTTCAAGGTTAGTATCCTCAGTATTCTCAAGGCCTCTTTGGCAATTATACACTCTATCAATACTATCTGCTACAGTGTGTTCTTTGAATCAGAAGATTCTAGCATTTTCTGCTGACATGCTGTTTCTATGAACAAAGGAATCTTGTAAAGTTTAAACTACGAGGCATGAGAGCTGAATATGAGAATATAGTATTAAAAGGGGCCCAGTAAGGATTATATAGTTTATAAGGGGCCTAATAATGGATATACGTTATAAGGGGTTAATAATTCTACAACATTATCAACCAAGTAGATGATGGAAAAGAGCACCCGATTGCCTACATCAGTCGAAAGCTTCTGCCACACGAAGTTAGCTATGCCGCAGTGGAGTGTTTGGCTCTGGTGTGGGCACTAAAGAAATTGACTCCCTACTTGTATGGACAAGAGTTCAATCTGGTTACAGACCATAACCCGTTAGTATGGCTCAACCGGTTCGCCGGGGATAATGGCCGACTTTTACGCTGGAGCTTATCTTTACAACCGTTTAATTTTACTATCACTTACGTATCCGGGAAACAGAATGGCAATGCCGACGGGTTATCGCGGCAAACCAACCTCAGTCCAGCATAATGCCTCAGTCTGGACAGCCTTAGTCTGCCCCGAAAAGGAGTCAGACAGTGTCTGCCAGAGTGTTCCACAAGGAGGGAGCATTGTTACAAGGACTCTATAGATTGTTGCAACCTAACCTCTTTTTTTAAAAAAACCTTTTCTACCATACAGCCAAGACAGAGTGGGAGGTCCATGTAGGGACCCCGACCCGCCGGGCGCCCCGACGAACACCAAGCCCCTCCTCCCCCCCTTCTTTCCACCCCCCATCCTCGCCCAAACCTCCTTCCACCTCACATTGTACCAACCATACAGTACATAGTCATAGACAATGACCACGACTCATAAATCTATCTAGAACCACAGACAAGCCGTAAAAGGCTACCCAGCTAGACAGCGGAAGAACAGGCAGACACATTAGGGGAAGCTACTATAGTGACCGCTCTTGGATACACCACGGCCACCACACGCACATGAACCTGCTCGAAATCCTAGATGGACTAACCTCAACAGGGTTGACGAAAAACTTCCTTTCACAGCTTGCAGAGTAAGGCAATAAAACTTTAGCTAGCAGTTAACAACTGAAATAACCCTTTCAATGCTGGTTAGACCTCCTAGGTATTTAAGATCTATTCTCATGTAATTTTTAATAAAATAACATCTAAACCAGTTCATTAGTCATTTCCTGGAACCATCCAATAAGAGTAATCTACCATGTTCTATAAGCAGAATTTTAACTTGCCTAAAAATATATTTTATCCTATTTTAGAGCAAATCAATAAACCTGGATAAATACAACGGTATACTAATATGTGATGTAATCACACTTTAATATATAATTATCATTAATCCCACCTGCGGAATGGGATGCTATAACTATATATATTCTTTATTAACTAAGATTTCTAAATATCGAAATCTGACCGTGATTTATCCAGTCCTATATCATGCTATTAGAATTTCTTTTTATTAATTTAAATTAATTAAATGAAACCAGTATAGTTACCAGTTGCGTAGATATCTCATCAGATGCTCTTAGGTAGTCTCAGAAATGTGTTTGTCATGGGTCTCTCTGCATGGAAATGTGTGTAAGTATTGCTTGAATGCCCTGGAGTGGATATCAGTCATGGATTTCTCTTTCAACTCTGACTCCTCTGACTGCTTCCTGACTTGCTCACTCCGACTGCTCACCTCGACTTGCTTGACTTCCTTTGCTTCATTTCACTTCCCCCCCTCTCTCCCTTTGTTCTAATTTTTGAAGGGAAAGATTTTCTGTTCGTCACTAGGTGATAGACCAATAGAAAGACTGGAGGTGTAGTTACCTTCCAGATAGCAATTTAAGTATTCGGTCTATAGAGGGCAGTATCGTCTAACAAAACATTCCTATCCAGGAAAGAGTTAACTTTTCCTGGTGGCTATTTTAACGTTATTTAGCTTATCTTTATGGCTAATATAATTTAAGTTTACTTGTCATTTCAAAGCTTTTGTCCAGACAGAGTGTCGGCAAATTCTGCTGTAATTCCTAAAAATGACAGTTATAAACTAAGTTTGACCCCTAACTTACAATGGGACCTTGTAAAATATCGAAAGTAAAATTAAATTATTTAATCTTCTCTGTCACAAATGTCTGGGTTTAGAATGATTCTATTCCATTACATCTAGACAGTCTTCTATCCATCCCCCTGCTCTCATTGTATCACTTGGTTTGTATATACAACGCATTCTTAGGGTCAGGTTAAGGTTAGTTACAGAAAGAGTAGAATTTTGTGTCTTTGTTAGTTTGAAAATAGCCCAAAATGGAGTCTGCTCTGTTCAGAGTGACTCTGACAATATACATTTTAATTCCTATCATAGCACAAAATGTCTGCCGATATAAATATCCTGACATAACCCATAGTGATTATCTAAGCAACGATTAATTTAGCTTATGAATAAGCACTATGGATGTTACCAGACAGATTGTGCAATCACATCATTTCCACTGACACAGGCCTGTGCGTGGAATGAACATTTTTGTATATCCTTGTATCTGTAAGAGTTTTGAACTTTGCACTTAGTGCAATCAATCATAATATCATTAATATCATTGTACACCCAATAACAATCTTAAAATGGATGAACCAGTCAACAAGAGCAATAAGGTCAGTATCTAGCTCAGAGAATTTAAATGTATCCACAGAAATGTTATCTTTTCTGATTGACATTTGGATAGTGGGGTTGGGCTTATGGTCCAGCAAGAACTTTAGATTAGGATCTAGAGGGATATCTAGATTCTGGAAGGGATCCACCATCTCAATAGCACTTTCGATGACGTCAGTGTACACCGGGTATAGCGTAATGTCACCGATGGTGATACGAGAGTCGTGGGGTACCTTGATCAGTGAGACAGGTACTGGTAAGGCAATTACTTTATTAGTCACCTGGTCCCTGCGAAAAACACTCATGTTTTTAAGACACGTGCTTACCAACCATTTATCTTTTACTAAGATAGCTTGTACTAACGCATTACTGTCGGTTTTAGACATAGTTACTTGACATGTTTCAGAACCATGTTTAAAGTACTCGATCCCACACAACGCATTGGTAGAATCGTACACAAAAGGTTTTCCATCACATTGGAAATTATTGTCTTTGAATTTTTCACAGTCATTCAAAATGGGTATTGAATACCAATCTGGTACCCATGGTTGAAAAGCCAAAACATCTGGGGTTTGGACTTTTACATGGATATTTTCCTTCCATGTACCGACATTATAAATTGTTTTCATTTGAAAAATGTTTTTGGGCGTTACATATGGTATGGCCAATAAAAAGCAAATCTCCATACGTTCCGGATCAATTAAGAGAGGTATAGCGCTCCCCATCTCAAAGGCCAGATTTAATTGCATAGGCTCAATTGTTTCTCCATCCACATTGGCAAGCATCGCATGAACAATATCCTTGGATACAAAATACAGAGGTATGCGTCCCCCTGCCAATTTGATCATTCCGGTTTGCACTTCGTCAAGAAAAGCAAGTGTGTGGAACAATATTGGGTCATGCAGAAATAGAAGTTCACGCTTAAATAAGTCATGACTTTGGTGCAACTCAGTGGATTTGGCAATTAACTCTGAATGCAAATTTGTTGTAACAACTGTGTCTTGCACAATAGTTAACACGTCTTGGAGAAGTGTTCTTTGCTGGTTTATCACCTGCTGAATATCGTTAATGTGTTGCTTTAGCGCATAGATTTCCATATCCAGTTTTTGGACAGTAATAGAGTTGGCTGCAGACATTCCACTTGCAACAACTGCACCGACAGTGGCACAAATTAATGCAACAATTATGGCGGTGAGGAACCTTTTGGGTTGGTTGCTTATCGAAATAGTACTGGATACAAATGGTTTCCGGGCTTGCTCCAGGATGTTTCGCACACGGTCCTGTGCTCTTTGGAGGTGCATCTGGTACCAAGTCTGTAACTCAGGAAGCTGCATCGAAGAAATGTTGTATGCCTTCTCGATGGAAATCTTGGGGTCCAAGCTGACGAACACTCTTCTCTGTCAAGATGAACCCTGGTGTCTCTTGAATCAGGATGCCGGAGGATGGTCCCATCTCTGCGATCGGGTCGGTCCGTAGCTCTTGGCACAGGAGCAGTACGATCCAGAAACGCGCCACATCCTTCTTGGACATCGTTCGACAGTCATGGATCAGGAACTCGTTTCAGACTTATCTACTAATGATTCAAGGTTTGTTAAGCATACAAACTTATAACAGTGTGACATCACTTGGCCTAGGACAACACATTATTACGATTCATCAACATATGTATTCTCTCTAATTCTATTTTTATAACTTCATCCTTCACTACATTTATTACTGACTCCTCAGCAATATGCCTATAGCAGTTAAACAAGCTGGTAACCTGCTTAGAAAATGTAGTTATTGGATGGCAAGGAAATGGTTAATGACATGAACGTACATGAGATCATGGCACATCACAACATTTCACATCATACTATACCACGTGAATCAAGCATTCATCCATGTTAGTCGTTCACCCTTCTGCACCCGAATCCACACCTATAATCCTTAATTGAGATTTAGGATGACAAGCACGCAACTGGTTAATGTGAACCCACTTTTCAATAAAATCACCATCCTTAGGAATGTTTATCTTGTACGCTACTGGGGAAATTTTGTCAATGATGACATATGGCCCTTTCCAAGAAGGTAAAAATGTATTTTCCTTAACTTGATTTCGCGCAAAGTTATACAGATAGACTTGATCTGTTATCTCATATTCCTTTTTCGTGGTTTTTAAATCGTAATAGGTCTTAACTCCTGTCGCTGCTTTTTCTAGATTATTTTGGGCAAAAGCAAACGCATGCTGTAAATGCTTGCGCAAATCTTCAATATACTGATGCGTAGTGGCAGCATTGATCTTTTTTATGATCCGAAGTACGATATAGTAAATGCTGTGGTAAAACCATATTTCTTCCTGTCATCAATTCAAAAGGTGACAATTTGGTAGCAGTGCTAGGTGTAGCTCTAATCGCCATTAAAACTAGGGGCAATTTAATGTCCCAGTCTTTACCAGACTCCTTAACATACTTCTTCAGAATATTAACGATAGACTGGTTATATCGCTCTACCCCCCGCTAGATGTAGCGCAGTATGCAATTTGTAGCTTTCGTTTAACACCTAGAATGTTCCACATCTTACCCATTACTTCGCTGGTAAAATGACTACCTCTGTCTGACTCAATTCTTTGAGGCAGACCGAACCTGGAAAAGACATCGTTAATCAGCAAAGTGGCGCACACGGTACTCGTGTTCTGTTTACAAGGCAAACACTCTATCCACTTTGTGTACATAGATGTAACGGTTAACATGTATTTGTTACTTCTTGAAGATCTTGTTACAGGACCTATAAAGTCAATTTGAATTTCAGACCAGGGTAATGACACCCCCCTCTTCTGAAGTGGTGCACGGTGGGTTGGACCATGGGGTTGATATTGTGGACAAATCAAGCATCCCTGACAGTATGTCTTAACATCTCTTAACATGTGTGGCCAATATGCATAATCACGCAATATCTCATATGTGATCTTATCACCACGATGCCCAGATGTAGGTGCATCATGTGCGTGTTGGAGCATTAACCCTCGGTATACAGTTGGGACTACCCATTGTTGAATACCATGTTTAGAAGTTCTGACCAGCAACCCATCCATGATACTAAATTGGACTTTATATCTCATCAAGATTCGTAAATCTTCATTATCTTTGCAATCCTCATCTGTGATGGGATTGGCAGTAGGGTCTTCTATATGTTTATAGAATATGCCTATGACGGGATCGTTCTATTGACTGGTAATCAGGTCCTCACTAGGAGCTTCTTGACTCCATTGCACGACATTTAAGTCGGCTTTGTCTCTAGCCTGATGTCTAGTTATGGCTGCAACATGAATTGAACCCATAAGATCATCAATGTTTAGGGTTTCACCATGGATAGCTGCTTGTTTTGCCAGTGAATCGGCTAAGTCATTACCATCCTTGTCTATACCTTCTATTTTAGAATGGCCTTTGGTTTTCTTCCAATATATGGTTAAACCATTTTCCTTAACCAGTTCATCGATTTTGCTAAACAATTTCCCATGTTTAACAGGTTTGTTATTGCTTTTCAGCATTTGGTTACATTTCCAGCTAGGCAGATATTCAACGAAACTGTTGCGAACATAGTTGGAATCAGGTATAATAATGAATTCTTTGATACCATATTCTATTACCATTTGAATGGTCTTATATACTGCACAGAGTTCGGCTATCTGACTGCTTTTGGGACCAATATTGTATCCTATAGATACATTAGGATAATCACATGTCCAGGCAATTCCGATACCTGCAACTAACTTCCGTTCAGCACTAGCGACGTGGTGTTATGAACAACCATCAATGTATACCCACGGTAGTGGTCGACAGTATTACTCGTCATAAACTTTATAAGGGGATAGCAATTGCTCTTCTAGGAAGTCATCTCCGGTGTCATTATCATCCAGAGATGGAGCAGTACAGTCATGCAATTCTGCTAAACCTTGGGCAAATGGGCTTCTCTTATTATGTTTATAACGGACTTCTAATGGCCATCCCTGTAAGGATAGAGTCCATGCAGTAATCCGACTATTAGAGAGATTACCGTCTCTAATTCTTTCACTCTGCAAATACTGTAGAAGTTGGTGAGCTGTTTCTACAATTATTTTCTCACCTTGGATATAGCTACGAAAATTTTGTAGTGCCCAGACAGTCAACAATAACGCCTTCTCACACGTGTTGAATTTAACTTCTTGCTAGCATATGCAATAACTTTGTTTAAACTGTCCTGCTTCTGATACAGAACAGCACTTATGCTTAAATCGGTATATCCTGTCTCCAGATAGAAGGGTTTACCCCCCTCTGGGTATGCTAAACAGGGTGCCTGAGTAAGCTTGCTCCTCAGTTCACTTACCGCTTGGTCCTGAGGCTCCCCCCAGTTCCAGGTAGTTTCCTTTTTAAGCAGGTGTAAGAGTGGTTTCGTTATTTCTGCATAGTTATCTATAAATTTACGGGAGTAGTTAGTCATACCAAGAAACAATCTTAATTCCCTGATGTTTGAAGGTGTTTTAGCCTTAATTACAGCTTCAACCTTCTTCCTCTGGGGATTTAATCCTTCAGAAGTTACCTCATGTCCGAGGAAATTGACATGGGTGCGACACCATTGCGCCTTTTGTAAAGACAGTTTAATCCCTGCCTCTCTTAACTGAGTGAGAACATGTCTAATCTCTATGATATGCTTATCAAAGGAAGTGTTTTTTAGCAAGACATCGTTGACATATGATAGCGTTCCTCTCTCGAGTGCGTCAGGCATAGCTTTACGCATGAACACAGCAAATTCATGACCAGAGTTTATGTAACGAAGGGCATACGGGTTCAGGTATACTGCTGCTTTCCAAATGTGAAGGCCAATTTGTATTGGTCTTCATCATGGACTGTTACAGTTTAATATCCCTGAGCACAGTCAATAGCAGTGAATATTTTGGATCCCTGCATTTGTACCAAACATTAGTCTATGTATGGCAATGGCCAACCAGACATATAGATGCGTTTATTTAGCTGTCGTAAGTCAGCGCATAAACGCCATTGTCCATTAGGTTTCAGAATCCCCAAGATCGGATTATTATACGAACTGTGTGTGGCGAAACCGACCTCGCCACGTGTCCTTGGAGGGGGCTGCTTGCCCGCCTCTTGCCTGCTGACTATGGCCCTTGGGAGATTTGGCCCCTTAAATACAGTATTTGGGCATATTGTATTTTATTGTGCGGCTACTGGCCCTTTAAGCACAGTGAATGGACTTAGTGAAACTTTTTGGACCCTTCCTCTTCCCCTCCCCCGGATCCATTGTTCTCCAGCAGGGTGTTGTCCCAGGGACACTGCCAGACCAGTGGGAACTGGTCTGAGCAGGAAAAGCCATGCTTGCAAGTGAAAACAAAGGACTTCGACCTAACTGTTAAACCCCTGAACCTATTCAAGTTAATTTTGGATATGTTTGTCCCCAAGTTATACTGGTTAAAATAATATAAGTTTTATGTATGTACGATGTTAACTCAGAAAGTTATAAAAATTTATAAAAAGTGTAACTTTTCAGCTTGGAGATAATTGAGTAGATACAGTAATTGACTCAATTGTCTCCTAAGCAGAGGGGAGGAATAGGCTGGGTGTGTTTCTATTGTCCCATTGTGTTTGATTGGCTGCTGTACTTGCATTGTATGTGTTGTAATGTGTTTATTGGTTGTTCTGCAAAACCCTGTGGGCAGTACTATGTTTTGTGGATTGTGAATGAAAGAGGCTGTATGTGCCAGTACAGGGAGTTCCTGTTTTAACCCTCAAAGTGAAGTGTCGTCTCATTCTTGGGGGAGGATTTATTGCATGCTGTTTCAGTTTGACTGCTAGGAGTGCAAACCTATTCGTATGGTTCCTATTCAACTGTCTACAGCATTCAGAGGCTTGAGAGGATTTATCTGCTTCTCAGATTCGGTGATTGTGGTGTCTGCCAGAGTGCTTGGAGTCCTCAGGAAACGCTAGGAGCATCCTTTAGGAGCATCCTTTAACGGAGGTACCCAGTCGGGGTGCCAGGCGATCCGTTACATTGGTGGCAGCGGTGGGATGGCGTCCTAGTGCGAGGTAAAGACACTGTTTGGATTTACAAATTGAGGCCAACGCTAGCACTCGTGCAGCGCCCCTGGGAGCAGACAAGTATGGAAGGCCCTGGCTCTGGAGATGATTGGCTGGACGAGGTGAGGCAGCGAGTGGCTGAGTATGGGGATGATGTACCCATGGAGACACGCCGGGTGATTTGGAACAAGGTCATGGCCGAGCGAAACACAAGGCTGGGCCGAGAATTCCGGCTGGCGAAAGAGAGGAAGTATGCTCAGCAGCAGGAGCGTTACAGCAGCCGAGTAGAGGCTGCATCTGAGGAGGTTAGCCGTCTTTCCCTGAGGCGGCGGGAGGAACCCGAAGTGGGGGTCCTCATAGACTGGTCCTGTGAGGAACCACAACAGGCAGGTAGAGATGGGACCGAGGTCTCTCCACCGGGCCCACTGGGATGCTGGGCAGCCGGCCCAGATCGCCAGCAGCAGCCGGAGTTGCCAGGTGGGGAAGCAGGTGGCCCTTACTCACAAATGTTGAGGGGCCTCACGGACTGGTCCTGCGAAGACCCACAGATGGCAGGTAGAGATGGGACTGCGGTCTATCTACCGGCCCTACAGGGATGCTGGGCAGTCGGCCCAGATCCCCAGCGGCAGTCTAGCACACCAAGAGGAGACAGTAAGCCCCACAACAGTGCAGATGGGACCGCAGTCTCTGTACCTACACCACTGGGGATAAGGACAGTCTGTCCTGATCCCCAACAGCAAGACAAGGTATTGGAAGGGGAGGCAGTCGGTTTCCCCCTCCAACAGAGAGAGCGTCAGGGAGAGGAGCCTGTTACCCCCTCTACCCAGCGGCAGTTTACAGTGCAGAGAGAGGAGTTTATTACCCCCTCTCTCCAGCGGCAGCATAGCCCACCAACGGGAGACAGTAAGCCCCTCACCAGCGCAGATGGGACCGTGGTCTCTGCGCCCTGCCTACAGGGAGTACAGAGGGTCAGCCCTGCTACCCAGCGGCTGGGAGTGTGTAAGGGAGAGGAGGTTGTTGCCCCCTCTCCCCAGCGGCAGTCTAGCACACCAAGGGGAGACAGTAAGCCCCACAACAGTGCAGATGGGACCGCAGTCTCTGTACCTACACCACTGGGGATAAGGACAGTCTGTCCTGATCCCCAACAGCAAGGCAAGGTATTGGAAGGGGAGGCAGTCGGTTGCCCCCTCCAGCAGAGAGAGCGTCAGGGAGAGGAGCCTGTTACCCCCTCTCCCCAGCGGCAGTTTACAGTGCAGAGAGAGGAGTTTGTTACCCCCTCTCTCCAGCGGCAGCATAGCCCACCAAGGGGAGACAGTAAGCCCCTCACCAGCACAGATGGGACCGTGGTCTCTGCGCCCTGCCTACAGGGAGTACAGAGGGTCAGTCCTGTTCCCCAGCGGCCGAGAGTGTGTAAGGCAGAGGAGTTTGTTGCCCCCTCTCCCCAGCGACAACCTAACCCACCAAGGGGAGATGTGGAGCCCCACAACCGTGCAGATGGGACTGTGGTCTCTGCACTTGCAGCGCAAGGGGTGGGGACGGTCGGTCCTGTCCCCCAGCCACAGAGCGGTGTATCCAGAGGGGAGACAATCGGTCTTCCCCTTCCACAACCAGGCTCAAACCAGGCTACTTCCATGGTAGCGCTGGCACCAGGGCAGAGTACAGCTGGTCTCTGCCCACTCAGCAACCCACCAAGGCAGCCTACCAGTTTCCCACACAGCCGTGGTGAGGCACCTGGACCGGGACAAGTTTATCTCTTACTCAGGTGTAGTAACCATTTATTGCGGGTGGGCTGTACTACTGTTTGTGCTTCGTGGGTGGGTTGCTGGACTAACCAGGGCACTGACCGACAGGAGATCAGATACCCTGTTAGTCTGGATGGTAAAGGGGAGAAATGTGGCGAAACCGACCTCGCCACGTGTCCTTGGAGGGGGCTGCTTGCCCGCCTCTTGCCTGCTGACTATGGCCCTTGGGAGATTTGGCCCCTTAAATACAGTATTTGGGCATATTGTATTTTATTGTGCGGCTACTGGCCCTTTAAGCACAGTGAATGGACTTAGTGAAACTTTTTGGACCCTTCCTCTTCCCCTCCCCCGGATCCATTGTTCTCCAGCAGGGTGTTGTCCCAGGGACACTGCCAGACCAGTGGGAACTGGTCTGAGCAGGAAAAGCCATGCTTGCAAGTGAAAACAAAGGACTTCGACCTAACTGTTAAACCCCTGAACCTATTCAAGTGAATTTTGGAAATGTTTGTCCCCAAGTTATACTGGTTAAAATAATATAAGTTTTATGTATGTACGATGTTAACTGAGAAAGTTATAAAAATGTATAAAAAGTGTAACTTTTCAGCTTGGAGATAATTGAGTAGATACAGTAATTGACTCAATTATCTCCTAAGCAGATGGGAGGAATAGGCTGGGTGTGTTTCTATTGTCCCATTGTGTCTGATTGGCTTCTGTACTTGCATTGTATGTGTTGTAATGTGTTTATTGGTTGTTCTGCAAAACCCTGTGGGCAGTACTATGTTTTGTGGATTGTGAATAAAAGAGGCTGTATGTGCCAGTACAGGGAGTTCCTGTTTTAACCCTCAAAGTGAAGTGTCGTCTCATTATTGGGGGAGGATTTATTGCATGCTGTTTCAGTTTGACTGCTAGGAGTGCAAACCTATTCGTATGGTTCCTATTCAACTGTCTACAGCATTCAGAGGCTTGAGAGGATTTATCTGCTTCTCAGATTCGGTGATTGTGGTGTCTGCCAGAGTGCTTGGAGTCCTCAGGAAACGCTAGGAGCATCCTTTAACGGAGGTACCCAGTCGGGGGGCCAGGCGATCCGTTACACTGTGCACCGGACGTATAATAAGGAATTGAGCATGACCTGCCAGATCTACAAATTCAACATAGTCCCTGTGGAGAGAAATGGTTAAAACATCACCTTCCAGAGAGACATTCTGGATCCTCTCTGGAGCAACTCTTATGGAATGCTCATCTACAGGTGCGATTGCATCATTCACCTGCAGGATAGTCACGTCAGGTGAAAATGTACCTCTATCGAGTCAGGTCTTTCTTCTATCACATGGCAGTTACGTTCAGATTGAACATGTGATTTCTCATAGGTTATAGGAACCTTAACTTGTGACCATACAATTCCATTCACACAGTCAATAATTGTGTTAAGTCTTCTGAGTATGTCTATACCCAGAATCAGTTGGTCATAGGGGAGACTACCACTATCACCGGGTGTCTAAAGGTTTTGTTACCTATTTTAAACTTTAACCAGGTATTGCCAATAACATGAAGTGCATTTCCTCCTACACTCAATAGAGCATTGGGGAAATCTCTTAGCTTCAGCTTATCCGTTGCTAAGTCCATTACCTGCTGGAAGTAGGTATTGGATAAGATAGTGGCTTGTGAACCAGTATCTATTAACCCTTTGAAAGGCTGGGGTAGCGAATCCTGTATTTCTACAGACATGTAGTACCTTCCTTCATGTTCTTCTAATTCACATAAGAATTTAGAATGTGTCAACATATTACTTGTTTTCCATACATTACCGGTCACAGCAGTAGTTTCTTTTCAAATAATTTTTATTAAAGTTTTACATATTTGTATAACAACAAGAATATAAACATTGTATTGGGGGTAGGAAGGGAAGGGGAACTTGGAAATGGAAAAGAATAACCATCCATTATTAAAATAGGCATAACAGTGTATATGGCAAAAAAAAAAAAAAAATAATAAGTTTTACATCAATGCACTCTAATAATAAATATGTCAAAGACCATATGCTGTTTTGATTTTTTCTTCCCACTTATCCCAATTGTATTTTAATATTGGGAAACCACGCATATTAGCTCTATGTGATAATTCGTGTGCCTTGTTTTCTAGAATCAAATTAAAAACTTCCCTGAGAGATGGCACATCTTGGGACTTCCAATGTCTAGGTAAACAGGATGTAGCAGCGATCAAAATGTGACCTATGATTATTTTGTCCGATCTATTAATGGACTCCGGGAGTTTTTTTAATAAGGCTAGTTCCGAGGTTAAAATGCTAATGGTTCTGTCCACTTTAATAATTAGGTCGTGAATCAATTTTCAATATTTAGTTAATTTAGGACAGAACCACCAAATATGGGCCATATTGCCCACACCCCCACAATCTCTCCAACACCGGTCAGAATACATATTTTTCATGTTGTGCAATCTAGACGGGGCCAGGTACCAGCGATATAAAATTTTATAATGATTTTCAAAGTGGTCGGTGCAATACGAAATACCTTTTAAAGCTTTAAAAAAACCGAACCATTCTTCTAGATCGTACTGGGCACCCAACTCCGCCTCCCATGACAACATATGTTTTAATTTTACTAGGGGCTTGGCGTTATAAAACGAGTAGCATAAAGATATTATGCCTTTACTAGTGGGGCTGCATAAAAAAAGCTCTCTAATGGGGACATCTCAAGCATTTATTATTTTTATCTGTTTCAGGTACCTTATATAGTTCTTTCAATTTGTCAATGATTAACATACATTCCAATTCACATACATTCGTTAATCCATACTTAAGTTTCAATTTTTCCAAAGAAAGAATAGCATTGCCGTGAAAAAAATTGTCAAGATTAGTTATAGAGCATTCCTTCAACAGTTCTGTTTTTAAAGATGGAATATAATCCTTCAATAGCTCAATAGGCATTGCTCTGTATAAGCTGGGAGAATGATCATTTTTAAAAACAATATCCCAGGCCTTAAGTGTAGTCTTGGTAGATAAAAATAACTTTGTAATTCCAGGTCTTTTCTTAGGATTTAACCAAGGTAATTCTGACAATCTAACCGGTAAAATTTTTGATTCTTCTATTTCCATCCATCTGGGTTTATCAACCTGATTATTAAAGCTCACAGCCACTGCAGCGTTAGTGGCGAATAATATTTGCGGATATCGGGAACACCGATACCGCCATTCGATTTGTGGTGCTGCAAGGAAGTGAGCTTCACTCGAGCAGGCTTGTTCCCCCAGATGAACTTCATCATTGTCGAGTGAACTTTATTAAAAAATGATAATGGGATGGACAAAGGGATGGTCCTAAAAAAATATAGAATTTTTGGAAGTATCGTCATCTTAACAGATGCGACCCTCCCCAGCCATGAAAGTTCCATTCCGCCCCATCTCTCCATCTCCTTTTGTAGGTCCGACCATGCTTTCCTCAAGTTGTGATTATGCATATTTACCAAATTTTTGCATAAATTAATGCCAAGATACTCCATATAGTCAGCTCTCCAATCAAATAAATATAATTTCTTAAGGGCATTGGTTTCCGAATTTTTTAAATGAAATGGAAGGGCCTGAGACTTAGACTCGTTTAATTTGTAGTACGATATCTCGCCAAATTGAGTTAAAATGTCTTTGAGGTGGCTCAAAGATTCTTTTGGGTTTTTGACAGCTAGAATTATATCGTCTGCAAACAAGCCAATTTTGTGTGCGGATTCTTTAACAACAATTCCTGCAATTTGAGGTTTTTTTTCTAATTAGTTCAGCCAGGGGTTCTATTGCTAGAACAAATAAAATTGGAGACAGCAGTAGTTTCTATCTGTACTGAGGAATGCTCAGTCTTACCCACAGGCCCATCCTTTTTAGGGATATCTTGAACTGTCAAGCGGGAACTAGTGGTCGGCATCTCATCAGTTAACCTTTTCAGGTCTGGATCCTGGAAACTAGTGGTTGCTGGGGCTACTTTAGCCTTTGGCTGAAATGAAAAAACAGAGGAACACGTTGCGCCTCCTTCACCCGGAAATGAAGTGACAGGATAGGCAATAGGTTTCCTAACACAACTATTGTTTGCTTGGCTGTTAGTACCTGGAAAGGAAACAGGGTTAGGCATTACATCTACGGATAACCTAGCCTGTTTAGTCACTGTAGCTATATTTGCTGCGGCACTTGTTGTTGCTGCTGCAGTTGCACAGGTGTCTCTGTAATTTGAGCTGTCCCTAAAAAAGGATTGATAGCAAAGACTTGGTTAATCTTTGTTATTTCCTCCATTAATTTGCCCATCTGATCTGTCAACTGACCAACCTGACGACGCAAATTATTTCCCCCATTGCCGTTTTGTCTTTGCCCATTAGAATTTGGTTGGGATGGCTGAGACTGTTGGGAGTTATTGGAAGCAGATTGGTTATTTCTGTTTCCATATCTCCTATTTCCCTGAGGATTCCTTCTCCATTGGGAATTGCCTTGGTTTTTATTAACCCAGGGGCGTTTATTCCCATTGGCATTGGACTTTTCAGAGTTACTGTCAGAGGAGTTTACAGAATTGCTTCTGGCGTTTTCCTGTTTCTGAGGTTTTGGAGTTTTCAAAACCTCAGTGTAATGATATTGATGTTACAAAGTGTTGGAGTCCAGTAGCCAGATCAGCAATGTTTTCTGCCAGAGGTAGCCACTCGTTACCCAGGTGGTTGAGCCCCTGAGCCTTGAGTGGCCTTCTGGTCTTAAGCAGAGATGGGAGACTGGAACAGAGAGATGATAATCGTAGTGAGGCAAGCCAAGGTCAGTGGGAAGGAGAAGCAGCAAAGTCAAAACGGTCCAAAATCAGCAACAGGTAGGAGAAACAGGAACAAGCTTGATTAGAGAGTACAGGAACCACAATAATCTGGCAAAGGTACAGAGACAGGAAGTGGCTTTTATAGGCCAAGAACCAGACACATGACCAGACACAGCTGAAGAGACTTGTCACTGATACCAATGCTTATAGAGTCAAGGTTACCAGATCTCAGGTACATTTGCAAAAGGCAGGCTGGTGTACTGGTAAGGAAGAGGTTTAGCAGCATGTAAACCAGGGTTCAAAACCCAGCAGCGTCAGTTCCTCACACTCAGAATAGGTCCTCTTTTTCTGTTGGGTTTCTAAACCTAACTGAATTTTAGTCTCTGACACCATTTTATCACCAGGTTTCTTAACCTTTGGCTGATTTTCGTCATGTGCATGGTGTATAGTATACAATTTCATGCACTGACTGACTAGCCATTCTAATGGTAACTTACAATCGTAATCTCTTGTGAGATTCATTTGTATGTTTACCGGCATGGCATGAAAATACAGATCTTTGAAGTCTGTACTTTCATACCTGGGTTTTCTTTGGGCCACGGAGTATGCATTCTTAAGAATTATTAAAAATTCTCTGGGGCTTTGATCTGGACAGCACTTTAAGTTATAAAGCACTTTCTTTGCAGAAGCAATGGTTTTATACTTACCATATTCCATGATTATCTCATATTTCATCTTGGACCAGGACATTAACTATATAGCTTGAAGACTTTCTAGATAAACACGGCACATTGAATCAAAGGTCCTTGTGATGAACCATTTCTTATGGATTGTCATCATACATGCCCAATGAATTCATTGCTCTATCACAATTTTCCAGATGTTCAGATATGTTTCCTGAACCTCTAGAAAATTGTGGGACAGTCTCTCTAAGGAATTTAATAACCTTTGGCGTTTCATAGACAGTATTTTACGATCTCTGTTTCTGTTTCTTTTTGGTAGACGTCTATGCGATCTGTCTGCTGAAGAGGAATTAGACCCGTACAACAGTGCAGATGGCATATCAGTCACATGGCCTTCAGAGTGGACAGTGCAATCACTTTCACTCCCATCACTCTGAGCTTCTCGTTCACTGTCACAATTCTGATCAGCATCAGAATCCTGCCAGTGAACGGAACCATGTCTGTTTTCATTCCTGAGTCTGATTCCCTCTGTCAAGTTTGGCCAGGACAGTCTTTTCAAACTGTACTGCCCAAGATTGCCAAGAATCTACAGGTGTTTTCTCAGAATTACTCACATCTTTTCTTAGAGACTGTTTTATGAAAGCCTGGTCTGGTGTGGGAAAATCATAACAAGGAGGGGATTTACAGATAGTCTTTTCTTGCCTTTTTGTGCAACTTTTTGGCACACAATGATGGCTGCTAACTTCACTGTCTGATTTCTGACTCTCCTCTTCATACTCATCCAATTGCATTTTAAACTGATTTATTTCCTGTGCACATTTATCCGTCAAAGCTTTCATTTCTTTTTCATGATCAGTTTTTTATGCTCAGCAAGTAAATCTTGGTATTTCCCATCTTGAATGCCAAATTGTTCACTGTACGTGTCCAATTTGGTATTCAATACCTTGTTTTCATCTAACGCCTTAAGAAGTGCTGTTATAAAAAAAGGCCAAGAGTGTATGATCATCGCCATTTTCCTTTCTATGTTAGTTTGGCTGCCAATTTCTTTAAGATATGTTAATATGTGTTCATCACTTAGAATGGTGTTTAGCTTCCCATTCTATGCCTTTCAACCAAACTTCATAACTTGAATCATTTTTCATATGTTTATGAATATGGACTAAAGCATTTTTTCTTAGGTCTTCAATAATTTCAGCATTGTCTGATACAGATGCGTCACTGGCCTTGTTTTATACACTGATTTAATCTCAATACAAAACTCTTTTCTATATCAAGATTAATATTGCATGAATTACACCAATATCATTGTATATGGAATATAATTTCTACTTAAACGATCTCAGCACCGTGCCTCCAATTTGTGGGGATATTTATGGGATAAAAATAGTAAACAGTTGAGAATTGCCCACTATTTCAATTCTCAGATCCCAAAGATTCATTATCATGTAAGTGAAATGTATTCCATATAAATAAAATCACAATTTGTTATAAAAATAGATGCAATTTATTGTGACAAATTAAATAATAATAATATGTAACATGCGTGATAATAATCAATGAATATTCAGTATGACATAATATGCAATACAATATGGCAATGTAAATAATACGTTCCAATGGTTAACAGCCTTAATTGTCAAGACAAGATTTATGACGGTACTTCACAGAGAGAACGAAAGTGAAACTAACACACAGAGAAAAACTTCCTTTCACAGCTTGCAGAGTAAGGCAATACAACTTTAGCTAGCAGTTAACAACTGAAATAACCCTTTCAATGCTGGTTAGACCTCCTAGGTATTTAAGATCTATTCTCATGTAATTTTTAATAAAATAACATCTAAACCAGTTCATTAGTCATTTCCTGGAACCATCCAATAAGAGTATTAAACGAAGAGTGAATATATTAGAGACTCACCCGGAGGTGAGACTCATAAACTGGGTTTAATACAATAGATACTGAATAACTTAATACAAATGAAAATGACTAAACCAGACGCACTGTATATTGATGCGGTATCTATATTAATCTAGTAGGTAACTTCAAATATGGGGTATTGGGTTGTAATCAAAATACTTTATTATGTTCTCAACAGAACAGAAAATCAAAAAGAAACCACAATTCCCTAAAGGATTACCAAGGAAAATAGATACAGTGTAAAAAGAAGATAGAGTATTGAGGCTGGAGTGATAGTGGTAGATTCTCTAAACAGTGAGAAAATAGAGAGTCCACCAATATATAGATGGTACACTTATAAAGATGGTACCATTTAAAGTACAACTCCTAATTATAGAGTCTCCTAAATACAACACCTTCAATGGTGTATTAGGCTATCAATGTTGGATCCGAGGATCTATATACAGATACAGCCACAGTAAGGCAGAAAAGAAAAAAGGAGAAACAATAATATATCCCTACAGCTCCTAAGAAAACACCTTCGAGGGTGTTCTATGCTGTCCCTAGGAGTAAAGAGGAGAAAAGAATAATACTGCTCCAAATGTCTACAATAGATTACTTCTAAATAGCATCAAACTGTGCTGTCTGGACAAAAAAGTAAGGTGAACCAAATCAAAATTAACCACCTAGTGTTCCCATAGTGTTGCGTGAATAGTTAAAAGAAATAAACCCGACGCGCGTTTCGGTGCTTTCAAAGGCACCTTCGTCAGGGGCTAACTGTACCTCGTCCAAGACATGGCTTTTATATCCTCTTATTGCCGCCAAAAAACTGTAGTAGCCCCACACTTACCGGATCCATCGGCAGGTGAGTCCGGGGGCGTGACGTGGGCGGGAGAGGCAGAGCGAGCGTCCGCCTATCACCTCTATGTGTACGTGTGACGTCTAATGCATGTGTCCAGCCCCACGTGGGTATAGAGGGGCGGGATCCGAAGGCAGAGAGGAGGAGGGTCAGAGAAGAGAAGACACTCCTCCATTCTAATTCTCTGTCTGTACGGAATATGTGGAGGCGTGTTGTGGGCGGGAATATAAGCCGTGAATGACGGCTAAGATAACTCCTCAAAGCTGGCTACCGCACACTTTGTCATGTTACTTGATTAGAAAAGTTGATAAATGATATGTAGTACAAAATGAATGTTTAGATATATATCTCTAGAGAAATATGTATTATGATGATGCCTTCAAAAGCACACATTAATTATTGAATGGTATTGCCTATACTAGATATCGAATATTTGCTTTGTATAGAGCGAAATTTTAGATTTGAGACCCAAGCTGCATCTCTTTCTATTCATCTTCTAGAAGGGTATTGCATAATATTGATAAAGTAGGGATGCCAAAAATGGATCCTAATTAGCAACATGAAGCGGTGTAGCTGTCTCATGTGTCTCAACAGGTATGCAATACTTGAGTATTCATTCTTTTGCCAAGAGGCTATTGTCTTGAGGTATTGCATATTGTTGATGGGGTGGGAATATCCCACTTAGATCCCAATTCATGTCTGGTATGTTTCAATACTTGTAGAATCATTAGATATTTATTCTTTACCAGGTAGATATACTAGTGGCAGAGATATTTCTCTAATTGCTAAGTATCGGAATGAGGAGAGACTAAAATTAGTCTAAAAAATATATATATATAGAGGTATCCGTCTTGGAAATACATGAGGACTGTGAACAAACTAAATAAAAATAAAATTGTGAACGTTTAAAGAAAACTCAAAAGAGTCATTATCATATAATTGTAAATAAATTCTCAGTGACATATATATTGTATAGATGGTATTAATAGTCAGAGATCACTAATAAAAGGGGAGTAGGAAAATCCTTCGTTTAGACCGCTCGGTGATAGAGTGCTCAGGCGATAAATCCAAAAGCACTCTCTTCTCCTGAGGAGCTTATTGAGGTTTCCCCTTTGGTCAAGCTTAACCAATTCAATCCCCAGGAATTGAAGGACTTTATGGTCACCTTGATGGAAGTACTTCACATGTCTAGAAACCGTGGTTTCAATATGCCTCTTGGTTTTAATGGAATTGATATGTTCCAAAATCCTTCTTTTAAAGGGCCTGAAGGTCTTTCCAACATAAAGTTTATTACATTGACATTTTATTAAATATACTAGGCCTTTAGAATTGCAATTAAAGAAGGAGTTAGGGTAGAAAGTTTCCAACTGAGTACTATTATGGAAACTTTTGGAATCTTTGCAAATAAAATTGCAAAATCCAATAATTGTAATCTACCATGTTCTATAAGCAGAATTTTAACTTGCCTAAAAATATATTTTATCCTATTTTAGAGCAAATCAATAAACCTGGATAAATACAACGGTATACTAATATGTGATGTAATCACACTTTAATATATAATTATCATTAATCCCACCTGCAGAATGGGATGCTATAACTATATATATTCTTTATTAACTAAGATTTCTAAATATCGAAATCTGACCGTGATTTATCCAGTCCTATATCATGCTATTAGAATTTCTTTTTATTAATTTAAATTAATTAAATGAAACCAGTATAGTTACCAGTTGCGTAGATATCTCATCAGATGCTCTTAGGTAGTCTCAGAAATGTGTTTGTCATGGGTCTCTCTGCATGGAAATGTGTGTAAGTATTGCTTGAATGCCCTGGAGTGGATATCAGTCATGGATTTCTCTTTCAACTCTGACTCCTCTGACTGCTTCCTGACTTGCTCACTCCGACTGCTCACCTCGACTTGCTTGACTTCCTTTGCTTCATTTCACTTCCCCCCCTCTCTCCCTTTGTTCTAATTTTTGAAGGGAAAGATTTTCTGTTCGTCACTAGGTGATAGACCAATAGAAAGACTGGAGGTGTAGTTACCTTCCAGATAGCAATTTAAGTATTCGGTCTATAGAGGGCAGTATCGTCTAACAAAACATTCCTATCCAGGAAAGAGTTAACTTTTCCTGGTGGCTATTTTAACGTTATTTAGCTTATCTGTATGGCTAATATAATTTAAGTTTACTTGTCATTTCAAAGCTTTTGTCCAGACAGAGTGTCGACAAATTCTGCTGTAATTCCTAAAAATGACAGTTATAAACTAAGTTTGACCCCTAACTTACAATGGGACCTTGTAAAATATCGAAAGTAAAATTAAATTATTTAATCTTCTCTGTCACAAATGTCTGGGTTTAGAATGATTCTATTCCATTACATCTAGACAGTCTTCTATCCATCCCCCTGCTCTCATTGTATCACTTGGTTTGTATATACAACGCATTCTTAGGGTCAGGTTAAGGTTAGTTACAGAAAGAGTAGAATTTTGTGTCTTTGTTAGTTTGAAGATAGCACAAAATGGAGTCTGCTCTGTTCAGAGTGACTCTGACAATATACATTTTAATTCCTATCATAGCACAAAATGTCTGCCGATATAAATATCCTGACAGGGTATATAATAATTGGTGATCTTATTCTGGGTATATAATAACTGGGGATCTTATTCTGGGCATATAATAACTGGGGATCTTATTCTGGGTATATAATAACTAGCGACCGTATTCTGGATATATAATAACTGGTGATCTTATTCTGGGTATATAATAACTGGGGATCTAATTCTGGGTATTGTGGCAGGATGGCCAGGCTCTTCACAATAAACTTCAAGTGCAACAGTCAGGATAATATAGTACTGCAGTTTATTGTCACTTTCCACAATTTATACAAGGTTGTGCTCTCCCACAAAATAAAACAAAAAGAAAATAAATCCTACTCCAACTTGGAGACTTACTAAACAACAGTGTTACTAACTATCCAACTGGCCAGCTAATCTAGTTCCCAGTTTTAAACAAAATTAAATACAGCACTTTTAGCAGGTTTCACACAGTACCTTTTACTCAGTCTCAGCCTTAACTGCCTCCTCTCTCCCAGCTGTTAGACTCCCTGATGTCTTCAGAGGCTAACCTTTTAAAACCCTAGGGCTGGTTAATTACATTCACCTGGTTGATAACATTCAAGGGGTGACTCCCCCCAATTATCCCCATCATGCTGGGAATAGAGATCGCTCCAATCTATTACTCACATAGAAAGCCTCTCTGACCTTGCCACATATCCTCCCCCCAGCTTAACACTGGTGTGTGAAGCGGCCTTAGCCGAAAAGTCATGCACTCTAGATAATGCATCCGCGTTAGCATGCAGTAGACCAGCCCTGTGCTTTACAAAGAATTTAAATGGTTGCAGAGAGAGGAACCAACGGGTGACCTTAGCATTCTTGTCTTTATTGTTCTGCATCCACCGTAGTGGAGCATGGTCCGTGATGAGGGTGAAAGATCTGCCCAACAGATAATATTTCAATGTTTCTGTTGCCCATTTAATGGCTAGACACTCTTTTTCTACTGTCGCATAGTTTTGCTCTCTTGGCAGTAACTTGCGACTTAGAAATAGCACTGGGTGTTCTTCATCACCAATCATCTGAGATAGTACCGCCCCCAGGCCTACATCGGACGCATCGGTTTGCAAAAAGAAATGCTTCTTAAAATCTGGGGCTACCAAAACGGGTTGCATGCATAGAGCTGTACGCAAATCTGTAAAAGACGTTTCTGCATTATCATTCCATTTTACTGTATCTGGTGCCTTTGCTTTAATCAAATCAGTGAGAGGGGCAGCTCGGGTTGCAAAGTGGGGAATGAAGCGTCTATAATAGCCAACTAATCCTAAGAAAGCTTTAACCTGTTTCTTTCTTAGAGGGCGTGGCCAATTTTCAATTGCCTCAACTTTAGTCGTTTGAGGCTTAACCAGTCCTCTCCCTACAGTATAGCCAAGATATTTGGCTTCCATACAACCAATGGAACATTTGGAGGGATTAGCAGTAAGACCAGCTTTCCTTATGCTGTTTAATACTGCTTCTACCTTTTCCAAATGGGAGACCCAGTCTTGGCTATAGATGACTACATCATCTAAGTATGCCGAAGCATACCTGGAGTGAGGTCTTAGCAGTTTGTTCATTAACCTCTGAAAGGTTGCTGGGGCTCCATGAAGCCCGAATGGTAAGACCGTATACTGGTATAGACCCTCAGGGGTCACAAACGCAGTCTTCTCTTTAGCTGATTTTGTCAGCGGGATCTGCCAATATCCTTTTGTTAGGTCTAGAACACTTAGAAACCTGGCCTGTGCCAGTTTCTCAATAAGCTCGTCCACTCGGGGCATAGGATAGGCATCAAATTTAGAGTGTTCATTAAGTTTTCTAAAATCCTTACAAAAACGCACTGACCCATCTGGTTTAGGTACTAAAACTATGGGGCTAGACCACTGGCTATGTGACTCCTCAATAACTCCTAGTTCAAGCATTTTGCTACTTCCGTTTGTATCGCCCCCCTTGTGGCCTCAGGAATTCTATAGGGCTTTAATTTTACTGTAATTCCTGGTTCTGTGATAATGTCATGGAAGATTTCGCTAGTTCTGTCAGGAATGCTAGAAAATACATCTTTATTTCTGGATATCATTTCTTTGGCTTCCATCTGCTGTTCAGGGGTGAGATCAGCGCATATACTAATGTCAACAATTGGGGATTTGTCTACAGCAATCATACAGCTTTCCCTATCCTTCCAGGGCTTTAATAAGTTTATATGGTAAACTTGTTCAACTTTCCTACGATTAGGCCTGACTATTGGAGAAATTTGTGTAATGCGCTCTTTGAGTTGATCTACATAGTGAATCACATTCTTTCCAGGTACTGTTTGTTCTTCCCATTCTTCCTTTGCTATATCCAATAGACCCCTTGGGTGTCTACCATAAAGGAGCTCAAAAGGGGAAAACCCTACAGAAGATTGGGGAACCTCCCGAATAGCAAACAGCAAGTATGGTAAGAGAGTGTCCCAATTTTTTCCATCTCGACCTACAACCTTGCGCAACATGTGTTTTAGGGTTCTATTGAATCTTTCTACTAAGCCATCGGTTTGAGGATGGTACACTGATGTCCTCAAGGCTTTTATTTGCAATGATTGGCATAGCTCTTTCATTAGTCGGGACATAAAAGGGGTACCTTGGTCAGTTAAAATCTCTTTTGGTAACCCTACCCGAGAAAATACCTGGAGCAATTCCTTTGCTATGGTTTTGGAAGCAGTATTGCGAAGCGGAATAGCTTCTGGATAGCGTGTGGCATAATCCAATACAACCAGAATGTACTGATTACCCTTAGCTGACTTTTCCAATGGTCCCACCAAATCCATAGCAATTTGCTCAAAAGGGGTTTCAATTATAGGCAATGGGATTAGGGGTGCTCTTAAGTTAGGTTTTGGGGCTGCTAGTTGGCAGTCTGGGCATGAGGAACAGTACCTCTTGACCTCTTCATATACCCCAGGCCAGAAAAATCTCCTTAGAATCCTTTCCTGAGTTTTTTCAACCCCCAGGTGCCCCCCAAATAAGTGAGAATGAGCCAGATCTAACACCTTCCTTCTGAAAGATCTCGGTACCAAAAGCTGTTCAATCTCTAGCCCCTCATCTTTGATAACTCTATAAAGCAAGTCATTTCTAAGAATGAAACGGGGATACATCTCTCTGGATTTCCCATCAACCATAGTACCATTAATTTCTATAACTTGGTTACGGGCATTTTGCAATGTTAAGTCATTAACTTGTTCCCTTCCAAATTGACCTGAACCAATGCCCAAGTCCTCAATATCAACCTGTTGTAGGGTTTGGACATGGGGTTCAATCAATATTTCAGTTGAAGGTGTGGAATTAGTACTTGGACTAGGTAAGACCACACCTTCATTACTCTTCGCTTCATTAATCAAAGCCATTTGTAAATTCATAGTTCCCCTATGCTTATCTTCCCTTCGTTCACGCCTTGACTTGCGCCTTTTACATTGATCATAAAACAAGTCAGGGTGTGTAAATGGAAAAATACATAGAGGGCTCTCACTGCTGTATATCTTTCAACCAGGGCCACCATTGAATCATAAGTGGTAGGGCTACCCTGTCCTGCCCACTGTCGCAGACCATGGGGTAATCCTCGCAAGAACCGATCCAAAACTAATGTCTCAATTATTTGTGCAGGTGTTGAACTCTCTGGTTTTAACCATCTCCTTGCCAGATGAATCAAGTCAAACATTTGTGACCTGGGTGCCTTCTGTTCCAGGAATTTCCAATTGTAGAACCTTTGGGCCCGGATCACTGGAGTCACGCCAGTCCTTGCAAGAATCTCTGCTTTAAGAACCTCATAGCTTGCAGCCGCCTCTTCCTCTAGGTCAAAGTAAGCTTTTTGAGCATCACCAAGCAGAAAAGGTGCAACTATGCCAGCCCATTGAGCATGAGGCCATTGCTCTCTGATGGCAGTTCGCTCAAAAGCAATGAGATATGCTTCCACATCATCTTGCGGCGTCATCTTTTGCAGATACTGATTTGCACGTATTGGCTTTGAACCGCTGCTTTGCTCCTCTCTGGTAGTTTTTGAGAGTTGCTGCACAATCTCCTTCAGGACAGTCCTGTCCTCTTGCTGTGCCTGCAACACAGCCCCCATTTGAGCAGTTATCAGCCGGTTAGCTTCCTGTTGCACTGTAGTAGCATGCAGCAGGGCCTTTAACACATCCTCCATGTAAATACAGGGTTCAAACAGCTAATCCCACTTCTGACACCACTTGTGGCAGGATGGCCAGGCTCTTCACAATAAACTTCAAGTGCAACAGTCAGGATAAAATAGTACTGCAGTTTATTGTCACTTTCTACAATTTATACAAGGTTGTGCTCTCCCACAAAATAAAACAAAAAGAAAATAAATCCTACTCCAACTTGGAGACTTACTAAACAACAGTGTTACTAACTATCCAACTGGCCAGCTAATCTAGTTCCCAGTTTTAAACAAAATTAAATACAGCACTTTTAGCAGGTTTCACACAGTACCTTTTTCTCAGAGTCTCAGGCTTAACTACCTCCTCTCTCCCAGCTTTTAGACTCCCTGATGTCTTCAGAGGCTGACCTTTTAAAACCCTAGGGCTGGTTAATTACATTCACCTGGTTGATAACATTCAAGGGGTGACTCCCCCCAATTAACCCCATCATGCTGGGAATAAAGATCGCTCCAATCTATTACTCACATAGAAAGCCTCTCTGACCTTGCCACAGTATATAATAACTAGTGATCTCATTCTGGGAATATAATAATTGGTGTTCTGTTCTGGGTATATAATAACTGGTGATCTTATTCTGGGTATATAATAACTAGTGATCTTATTCTGAGTATATAATAATTAGTGATCTTATTCTGGGTATATAATAACTGGTGATCTTATTCTGGGTATATAATAACTGGTGATCATATTCTGGGTATATAATAACTGGTGATCATATTCTGGGTATATAATGATTGGTGATCTTATTCTGGGTATATAATAACTAGTGATGTCGCGAACCCGAAATTTTCGGTTCGCGAACGGTGAACGGGAACTTCTGCAAACGTTCGCGAACCGGCGAACCGGGCGAACCGCCATTGACTTCAATGGGCAGGCGAATTTTAAAACCCACAGGGACTCTTTCTGGCCACAAAAGTGATGGAAAAGTTGTTTCAAGGGGAATAACACCTTGACTGTGGCATGCCGGAGGGGGATCCATGGCAAAACTCCCATGGAAAATTACACAGTTGATGCAGAGTCTGGTTTTAATCCATAAAGGGCAGAAATCACCTAACATTCCTAAATCGCAATGAATATGGATTCACACCTGACATATGACATATTGGCACCTGGCAGGTATGGATTGACACCTGTCCTCAGAGCCCCTGATAGACACTGACACAGAGCAGAATAGGGACTGTTCCCCTTACATAGGGTCACTTGGCAGGTATGGATTGACACCTGTCCTCAAAGACCCTGATACACACTGACACAGAGCAGAATAGAGACTGTTCCCCCTACATAGGGTCACTTGGCAGGTATGGATTGACACCTATCCTAAGGATCCCTGAAAAACACTGACACAGAGCAGAATAGAGACTGTTCCCCCTACATAGGGTCACTTGGCAGGTATGTATTGACACCTGTGCTCAAAGCCCCTGAAACACACTGACACAGAGCAGAATAGGGACTATTCCCCCTACATAGGGTCACTTGGCAGATATGGATTGACACCTGTCCTCAGGGACCCTACTGTCCTCCCCCCCTGGCCCCCACCCCTGCGCGGTGGGTGGGGGCCATAAATCACAATGGGGTGACCTACTGTCCTCCCCCCCGGCCCCCACCCCTGCGCGGTGGGTGGAGGCCATAAATCACAATGGGGGGACCTACTGTCCTCCGCCCCCGGCCCCCACCCCTGCGCGGTGGGTGGGGGCCATAAATCACAATGGGGTGACCTACTGTCCTCCCCCCCGGCCCCCACCCCTGCGCGGTGGGTGGGGGGCATAAATCACAATGGGGGGACCTACTGATAGGAGTGGTGTACTATTCTTATCAGTTTAATACCTTTCGCGTCTCCTATCAGTGGACGTGTATATGACAATTTGTATGGTTATAGCAGCGATTTCTGTAACAGGGAGATGGAAGAAGATGCTTGGTTGGTCCTCTTACTTCAAATTTGGGGCACTGCGCGGGAAATCTAATGTGCCACCAGATAGGAGTGGTGTGTTTAGTATTATTCTTATCAGTTTAATACCTTTCGCGTCTCCTATCAGTGGACGTGTATATGGCAGACATTTTAGGAACCGCACACCTGGGACCCGAGCAAGGTCACCTCGTTCAACAGGCGACAACATTTGTCCCTGGAAAACTATCCTGGACATTATGTTTTTTGACCTAGGCGACTTCTCTTCTCAGTGACAATACCTCCTGCTGCACTGAAGGTCCTTTCTGACAGGACACTTGAAGCGGGGCAGCACTATCAGCACTTTGCCGATATCCAGTTGCTGCGGAGTCAG
This sequence comes from Pelobates fuscus, assembly GCF_036172605.1. Classification (NCBI taxonomy): domain Eukaryota; kingdom Metazoa; phylum Chordata; class Amphibia; order Anura; family Pelobatidae; genus Pelobates; species Pelobates fuscus. The sequence goes on from NC_086322.1 coordinate 82,404, forward strand.
CCACTTTTCCACCTGTGCGTTCAGGGCAGACAGGAGTGCTTGTCCGGTGTGACTCTCTGCTTTCAAGCAAGTCAAACCCAAGATGGCGTGACACTGCTGTATCCGGGATGTGGAATAGTACCTGGGGAGCTGGGGGAGTGCCGTTGATGTGGAGCAAGACGCAGCAGCAGAAGAGGACTCAGCCGAGGAGGTTATGGAAGAGGATGGAGTAGGAGGAGTAGAGGAGGTGGCAGCAGGACTGCCTGCAAGTCGTGGCAGTGTCACCAACTCCTCTGCAGAGCCACGCATTCCATGCTTGTCAGCCGTTAGCAGGTTTACCCAATGCGCAGTGTAGGTGATATACCTGCCCTGACCATGCTTTGCAGACCAGGTATCAGTGGTCAGATGGACCCTTGCCCCAACACTGTGTGCCAGACATGCCATTACTTCCTTTTGCACAATCGAGTACAGGTTGGGGATTGCCTTTTGTGAAAAGAAATTTCGGGTACCTTCCACTGCGGTGTCCCAATAGCTACAAATTTTTTGAACGCCTCAGACTCCACCAGCTTGTATGGTAAAAGCTGGCGGGCTAATAGTTCGGACAAGCCAGCTGTCAGATGCTGGGCAAGGGGTTGACTTTGTGACATTGGATTCTTACGCTCAAATATGTCCTTGACAGACACATGACTGTGGGCAGGGGCGGACTGAGAACCCTCAGGGTCCCCGGGCAAAATAAATCAAGGGCCCCCTTACATGCCCCACCCGCGTTGCCGCAAGCCCCACCCTTGTCCCGCCTCCATGCCCCGCCTCCAGCCACACCCTACACAATCTTTAGACACAAGGAACAAAAGTGCAATATGTTCTAAACAAGTGTCACCTAAAATATTTTTAGAACACACACACACATATATATATATATATTTTATTTTAAAAAGGGTGCCCAAAAGGTAGATCCCAAGATGTTTTTAAACTACAGCTTCTACAATGCTTTGCCATTCTAAAGGCATGCAAAGCATCATGGTTCTACAACATCTGGGTATCTACCTTTTGGGCACCCCTGCTATAAACTATACAAAATCCAGTACACTCACTCAGAAGCTTAAAAGTTTTTAAAAATATAATTGTTTTTAAAAAAAACACAGGAATGAAGCAAAAATAGAGGTACTCTAGCTACAGTATACGATCATCTGCATCAGCTTGTCACAAAGTCAATGTGTCCCATAATGTAAGCTCATTTAAGAGACTGCAGATTCCAGGTTTCATATCAGTGGCGTACATACCAGGGTCGCAGGGGTCGCGGCTGCGACCGGGCCCGGCCCACCAGGGGGCCCGGCCGCCCCTGCGACCCGGTATGTACGCTCTGGGCCAGCCTCTTCTCCTGGGGGGCCCAGGAGCCGGCCACCTCCGGGCCCCCCGAGGCTGGCCCTGCTTACACCCGGCGGCCGGCGGGTGCGCGAGGGAGCACTCTCCCCTGAGTGCTTCCTCTTCAGCTCCCTCGCGCACCGCACTGATACCAGAGCCGGAAAGATGATGTCATCTTCCGGCGCCGGTATCAGTACGCGGCGCGCGAGGGAGCTGAAGAGGAAGCACTCAGGGGAGAGTGCTCCCTCGCGCGCCCGCAGGACCAGCCAGCCCGCCGGGTGACCGCCCCCCCCCCAGGAGCCCAGCAGCACCACTGGACCCCAGGGAATCCCCTCAGCACTCCAAAAGGTAAGGAGGCTGGGGGGGATTAAATAAAAAAAAAAACATGTGTAAGTGTAAGTGTGTGTGAGTGTTATTATGTGTGTGTGTGTGAGTGTTAGTGTGTGTGTGTGTGAGTGTGTTAGTGTGTGTGTGTGAGTGTTAGTGTGTGTGTTAGTGTTAGTGTGTGTTAGTGTTAGTGTGTGTGTGTGTTAGTGTGTGTGTGTGTTAGTGTGTGTGTGAGTGAGTGTTTGTGTGTGTGTGTGTGTGTGAGTGAGTGTTAGTGTGTGTGTTAGTGTGTGTGTGAGCGTGTGTGTGTGTTAGTGAGCGTTAGTGTGTGTGTGTGTTAGTGTGAGTGTTGGTGTTTGTGTTAGAGTGTGTGTCTGCTAGTGAGTGTCAGTGAGTGTGTTACTGTGTGTGTCTGTTACTGAGTGTGTGTGTGTTAGTGAGTCTGTTTGATGTCTGTTAGTGAGTGTGTGTTTGTCAGTGAGAGTGTATGTTTTGTAAGTGAGTGTGTATGTATGTCTGCCGCTGAGTGTGTCTTTGTCAGTAAATGTGTGTGTCTGTTAGCTAGTGTGTATGCATTTGTTCGTGAGAGTGTGTGTGTCTTCAGCACGTACCTTTCTCCAGCGCCGGACTCCCATGGCGCTGGGGATCCCTCCGCCTCTCAGCTCCGAATGCGCATGCACGGCAAGAGCCGCGCACGCATTCAAACCGCCCATAGGAAAGCATTACTCAATGCTTTCCTATGGACGTTCAGTGTCTTAAAATGGCGGAAGCGCCTCTAGCGGCTGTCAGTGAGACAGCCACTAGAGGCTGGATTAACCCTCAGTGAAACATAACAGTTTCTCTGAAACTGCTATGCTTTCAGCTGCAGGGTTAAAACTAGAGGGACCTGACACCCAGACCACTTCATTGAGCTGATGTGATCTGGGTGTCTGTAGTGGTCCTTTAAGTGTGTGTGCATCTGCATGCAGTGGCGTACATACCGCGGTCGCAACCCCTGCGACCAGGTGCCCACCGCCATGTGTTGCTGCCCCGGCCCGCGCAGAGTAAGCGCGAGGGGGGGGGGCCCACGGATCAATTTTCGCACCGGGGCCCCATGGGTCATGTGTACGCCACTGTTTCATATATATGTGCTCCGTGAATGTTATAGGTGATTTTATATTTTTTTTATTTTATATGTTTCTAACAAAAGTTACTGTAATGCATGGCTTTATAAATTTGTTTGGAATCTAGGAGTCAACTAAAAGTTAGGAGCCAGTCTTTTTTAAACGAAGAAAGCTTCATTTTGAACATGAAAAACACAATTCTTAAGGGGACGCTATAGTCATCAGAACCACTGCAACGTAATGTAGTTGTTCTGGTATCTGTAGCATGTCCTTGCAGGATTTTTAATGTAAAGACTACCTTTTCAGAGAAAAGACCGTGTTTACATTGCTGTCTTGGGACGCCTCTTGTGGCAGTCACTCACGCTTAGTTTCAGCCTCTGCATGGAGGCGCTGAATGTTCCCAATAGAGATGCATTGATGCTGATTGGCGCAGAACAGCCTTTTCTGCACATGCACAATATCCTCCTAAAGCCTATGGGAAAGCATTGACTTAAAGATTGATGATATCCGCCATGGAGGAAGGACCAGCCATAGGGTCGGGACCAGCTGCGGCAAAACAGGCAAAGCGTAAGAAAAAAGGTGAGTAAAAACACATGGCGACCTGGGATTTGTCGAGCCCTGCTCTAATAGAAAAATACATTAAGTGTATAAATGCACTGAAGCACAGATAAGCTCCCCTAAGGAGATTCTTATCCCTGAAATTCCTCGATCTCACAACAATGGACAAACAGCAGGAAGTGAAGTAGACTGATCTACAGGGACCTGGAGAGGGGTATATCTAACAGAGACCCTCTCAGTGTCCTTTAGAGAGTGTGTTAGAAAGAATCCCCTCCAGGCCCCATTAGAGACTACAATGGAGTCTAATGGAGCCTGGAGGGGGGTCTCTCCAACACTCTGGTTCCTATTCACAATATAGCAACACAACATAGCTCGCTGATACCTAGGCCAAGTTGGCTTAGTGGCTGCGGCTGGCAGGCTGTGGGCTTGCTGGCTCCGGCTGGCAGGCTGTGGGCTTGCTGGCTCCGGCTGGCAGGATGTGGGATTGCTGGCTCCGGCTGGCAGGCTGCACCTGGCAGGCTGTGTGCCTACTGGCTTTGGCTGGCAGGTTGTGTTGTTGCTGGCTGTAGGCCTGTGGCTTGCTGGCAAGCCCTGTGGCTTGCTATAGGCAGGCTGGCTGGCAGCCTGTAGTGGCCGGCTGCTGGGCTGTGGGTGCCTGTGGCCGGCTGCTGGCCTGTGGGCGGCTGCTGGCCTGTGGGCGGCTGGGCTGCTGACCTATGGGCGGCTGCTGGCCTTTGGGCCGGCCGGCTTGTGGTGGCCGGCTGGCGGCTTGTGGTGGCCGGCTGGTGGCCTGTGGTGGCCAGCTTCAGGGCTGTGGGTGCCTGTGTCCGGCTGCTGGGTTGTGGCTGGCTGCTGTGGCCGACCTGTCGCCGGTTGCTGGCCTGTCGGCGGCTGGGTAGTTGGCCTGGGGCCTGTGGCTGGCTGGCTGGCTAGTTGGCCTGGGGCCTGTGGCTGGCTGGCTGGCTAGTTGGCCTGGGGCCTGTGGCTGGCTGGCCTGGGACCTGTGGCTGGCTGGCCTGGGGCCTGCTGGCTGGGGCCTGTGGCTTGCTGGCTGGGGCCTGTGGCTTGCTGGCTGGGGCCTGGGGCCCTGTGGCTTGCTGGCTGGGGCCTAGGGCCCTGTGGCTTGCTGGCTGGGGCCTAGGGGCCTGTGGCTTGCTGGCTGGGGCCTGTGGTCCTGTGGCTTGCTGGCTGGGGCCTGGGGCCCTGTGGCTTGCTGGCTGGGGCCTGGGGCTGGGGCCTGCTGGCTGGGGCCTGGGGCCTGCTGGCTGGGGCCTGGGGTCTGCTGGCTGGGGCCTGGGGCCTGTGGCTTGCTGGCTGGCCTGGGGCCTGTGGCTGGGGCCCTGTGGCTGGCTGGCCTGGGGCCTGTGGCTGGGGGCCTGTGGCTGGGGCCTGTGGCTTGCTGGCTGGCCTGGGGCCCTGTGGCTGGGGCCTGGGGCCCTGTGGCTGGGGCCTGGGGCCCTGGGGCTGGGGCCTGGGGCCCTGTGGCTGGGGCCTGGGGCCCTGTGGCTGGCCTGGGGCCCTGTGGGTCTGTGGCTGGCCGGGGGCCTGGGGGTCTGTGGCTGGCCAGGGGGTATGTGGCTGACCTGGCTGGTTGCTGGGCCTGTGATGTGAAGATGGCCGACCCATGTGGATTCCGGTCCCGTGCAGGCGGCGCCCGTCGACATCATCGCGTCACGTAGTGACGTCGACGCGCCTCCGCGCACAGGACCGGGCCCCTCCTCCTCCTCCTCCTCCTCCTGATACAGCAGTAAGTATATTACAGCGCCGGGCCCCGATCTCCACACTGAAAACATTATGTGCACGGCTGCGGCGGGCCCCCCTCCCGGCCAGGCCCTCGGACCACGTCCGAAGTGCCCGACCGGTCAGTCCACCCCTGACTGTGGGCAGATGAGCGGGAACTGCTCAAGGCGAGAGACGGAGTGGCGGATGGTTGAGAGGGGGCAAAGAGGACAGCAGTGGTTGACATGGCTGAAGATGCTGGACCAGGAGGAGGATGGCGGCTTAGAGTAGGCGTGCTGCTTGTACTCATGTGTTGATCCCATAGGCGTTTGTGATGTGAGATCATGTGCCTACGCAAAGCAGTTGTACCTAGGTGGGTGTTGGACTTCCCAACTCAGTTTCTTTTGGCACAGGTTGCAAATGGCATCGCTGTTGTCAGAGGCAGACACACAAAAAAAATTCCACACTGCTGAGCTCTGCAATGACGGCATTCTGGTGGTGGACACAGCATGCGTTGATTGGCGTGCTGTCGGGCTGACCCCGGGGGCCGATGCATGGTGTCTGACTGTGCCACTAGCTCCTTGCGACGACCTCCCCCTGCTTCCAACTCGTCTCCTCCTCCTCCTCTCTGTCTCCCCATCTGAACTTTCGCCCTGTTCTTCTTCTTGCCGAGCGGGCACCCACATGACATCCATGGACACATCGTCATCATCAATTCAGCAAAGGAAGCAGCAGCGGGTACAACATCATCATCATCACACCGTACGTCCATGTGTGTAATGCTGCCTGCCTGAGACATATCCCTGTTATCTACATCTGGCAATAATGGTTGCGCATCACTCATTTCTTCAAATGGATGTGTGAATAACTCCTCTGACATACCAAGTAAAGCGGCTGTGGTGCTAGTTTTGGTGGTGGTGGCAGGTGGGTGAGTGGTATCTTGAGAGGTGCCTGAAGCTAAGCTGGAGGAGGATGGTGCGTCAAGGTTCCGAGCGGAGGCTGTAGAAGATTGGGTGTCCTGTGTTAGCCAGTCAACTATGTCCTCAGAACTTTTCAAGTTCAGGGTACATGGCCTCTGAAAACTGGGCATTATTCTAGGGCCAAAGGGAATCACAGCACCACGACCACGATGGCCCCTGCGGGGTGGCCTGCCTCTGCCTGTCATTTTTTGGGGGATTAGTGGTACTATGCGTGCAAGCTACTGTGATACCAGATATGAGTGGCAATGTGCACTGGCAAAGGTCTGCAGAGCACACGCTGTAGGACTAATAAAAACCCGCTTTAAGGACACTGACTGCTATTAGCTAACACTGGAAACCTTTTTTTCTTTGTAAAAGCACGCTATAGAGACACCAGATATGAGTGGCAATGTGCACTGGCACAGTTCTGCAGAGCACACACTGTAGGCCTGACACACCCGCTTGAAGACAAGTAACTTCTATTCAATCTATAACAGTGAAAAAAGTTTTTGGGTTTTAAATGTGCGCTATTGTGACACCAGATATGAGTGGCAATGTGCACTGGCACAGTTCTGCAGAGCACACGCTGTAGGCCTGACACACCCGCTTGAAGACAAGTAACTGCTATTCAATCTATAACAGTGAAAAACTTTTTTGGTTTTAAATGCACGCTATTGTGACACCAGATATGAGTGGCAATGTGCACTGGCACAGTTCTACAGAGCACACACTGTAGGCCTGACACACCCGCTTGTAGACAAGTAACTGCTATTCAATCTATAACAGTGAAAAAAGTTTGTTGGTTTTAAATGCACGCTATAGAGACACCAGATATGAGTGGCAAATTACACTTGCTGAGGTTGGCAGAGCACACACTGAAGGCCTGACACACGCTTTAAGGACACTGACTGCTATTAGCTTACACTGGAAACCTTTTTTTCTTTGTAAAAGCACGCTATAGAGACACCAGATATGAGTGGCAATGTGCACTGGCACAGTTCTGCAGAGCACACACTGTAGGCCTGACACACCCGCTTGAAGACAAGTAACTGCTATTCAATCTATAACAGTGAAAAAAGTTTTTGGGTTTTAAATGCGCGCTATTGTGACACCAGATATGAGTGGCAATGTGCACTGGCACAGTTCTGCAGAGCACACGCTGTAGGCCTGACACACCCGCTTGAAGACAAGTAACTGCTATTCAATCTATAACAGTGAAAAACTTTTTTGGTTTTAAATGCACGCTATTGTGACACCAGATATGAGTGGCAATGTGCACTGGCACAGTTCTACAGAGCACACACTGTAGGCCTGACACACCCGCTTGTAGACAAGTAACTGCTATTCAATCTATAACAGTGAAAAAAGTTTGTTGGTTTTAAATGCACGCTATAGAGACACCAGATATGAGTGGCAAATTACACTTGCTGAGGTTGGCAGAGCACACACTGAAGGCCTGACACACGCTTTAAGGACACTGACTGCTATTAGCTTACACTGGAAATCTTTTTTCTTTGTAAAATCACGCTATAGAGACACCAGATATGAGTGGCAATGTGCACTGGCACAGGTCTGCAGAGCACAGGCTGTAGGCCTGACACACCCGCTTGAAGACAAGTAACTGCTATTCAATCTATAACAGTGAAAAAAGTTTTTTGGTTTTAAATGCACGCTATAGAGACAACAGATATGAATGGCAAATTACACTTGCTGAAGTTGGCAGAGCACACGCTGAAGGCCTGACACACGCTTTAAGGACACTGACTGCTATTAGCTTACACTGGAAACCTTTTTTTCTTTGTAAAAGCATGCTATAGAGACACCAGATATGAGTGGCAATGTGCACTGGCACAGGTCTGCAGAGCACAGGCTGTAGGCATGACACACCCACTAGAAGACAAGTAACTGCTATTCAATCTATAACAGTGAAAAAAGTTTTTTGGTTTTAAATGCACGCTATTGTGACACCAGATATGAGTGGCAATGTGCACTGGCACAGTTCTGCAGAGCACACACTGTAGGCCTGACACACCCGCTTGAAGACAAGTAACTTCTATTCAATCTATAACAGTGAAAAAAGTTTTTGGGTTTTAAATGTGCGCTATTGTGACACCAGATATGAGTGGCAATGTGCACTGGCACAGTTCTGCAGAGCACACGCTGTAGGCCTGACACACCCGCTTGAAGACAAGTAACTGCTATTCAATCTATAACAGTGAAAAACTTTTTTGGTTTTAAATGCACGCTATTGTGACACCAGATATGAGTGGCAATGTGCACTGGCACAGTTCTACAGAGCACACACTGTAGGCCTGACACACCCGCTTGTAGACAAGTAACTGCTATTCAATCTATAACAGTGAAAAAAGTTTGTTGGTTTTAAATGCACGCTATAGAGACACCAGATATGAGTGGCAAATTACACTTGCTGAGGTTGGCAGAGCACACACTGAAGGCCTGACACACGCTTTAAGGACACTGACTGCTATTAGCTTACACTGGAAACCTTTTTTTCTTTGTAAAAGCACGCTATAGAGACACCAGATATGAGTGGCAATGTGCACTGGCACAGTTCTGCAGAGCACACACTGTAGGCCTGACACACCCGCTTGAAGACAAGTAACTGCTATTCAATCTATAACAGTGAAAAAAGTTTTTGGGTTTTAAATGCGCGCTATTGTGACACCAGATATGAGTGGCAATGTGCACTGGCACAGTTCTGCAGAGCACACGCTGTAGGCCTGACACACCCGCTTGAAGACAAGTAACTGCTATTCAATCTATAACAGTGAAAAACTTTTTTGGTTTTAAATGCACGCTATTGTGACACCAGATATGAGTGGCAATGTGCACTGGCACAGTTCTACAGAGCACACACTGTAGGCCTGACACACCCGCTTGTAGACAAGTAACTGCTATTCAATCTATAACAGTGAAAAAAGTTTGTTGGTTTTAAATGCACGCTATAGAGACACCAGATATGAGTGGCAAATTACACTTGCTGAGGTTGGCAGAGCACACACTGAAGGCCTGACACACGCTTTAAGGACACTGACTGCTATTAGCTTACACTGGAAATCTTTTTTCTTTGTAAAAGCACGCTATAGAGACACCAGATATGAGTGGCAATGTGCACTGGCACAGGTCTGCAGAGCACAGGCTGTAGGCCTGACACACCCGCTTGAAGACAAGTAACTGCTATTCAATCTATAACAGTGAAAAAAGTTTTTTGGTTTTAAATGCACGCTATAGAGACAACAGATATGAATGGCAAATTACACTTGCTGAGGTTGGCAGAGCACACGCTGAAGGCCTGACACACGCTTTAAGGACACTGACTGCTATTAGCTTACACTGGAAACCTTTTTTTCTTTGTAAAAGCATGCTATAGAGACACCAGATATGAGTGGCAATGTGCACTGGCACAGGTCTGCAGAGCACAGGCTGTAGGCATGACACACCCACTTGAAGACAAGTAACTGCTATTCAATCTATAACAGTGAAAAAAGTTTTTTGGTTTTAAATGCACGCTATTGTGACACCAGATATGAGTGGCAATGTGCACTGGCACAGTTCTGCAGAGCACACGCTGTAGGACTAATAAAAACCCGCTTTAAGGACACTCACTGCTATTAGCTTACACTGGAAACCTTTTTTTCTTTGTAAAAGCACGCTATAGAGACACCAGATATGAGTGGCAATGTGCACTGGCTCAGGTCTGCAGAGCACAGGCTGTAGGCCTGACACACCCGCTTGAAGACAAGTAACTGCTATTCAATCTATAACAGTGAAAAAAGTGTTTTGGTTTTAAATGCACGCTATTGTGACACCAGATATGAGTGGCAATGTGCACTGGCACAGTTCTGCAGAGCACACGCTGTAGGACTAATAAAAACCCGCTTTAAGGACACTGACTGCTATTAGCTTACACTGGAAACCTTTTTTTCTCTGTAAAAGCACGCAATGGTTGCGCATCACTCATTTCTTCAAATGGATGTGTGAATAACTCCTCTGACATACCAAGTAAAGCGGCTGTGGTGCTAGTTTTGGTGGTGGTGGCAGGTGGGTGAGTGGTATCTTGAGAGGTGCCTGAAGCTAAGCTGGAGGAGGATGGTGCGTCAAGGTTCCGAGCGGAGGCTGTAGAAGATTGGGTGTCCTGTGTTAGCCAGTCAACTATGTCCTCAGAACTTTTCAAGTTCAGGGTACATGGCCTCTGAAAACTGGGCATTATTCTAGGGCCAAAGGGAATCACAGCACCACGACCACGATGGCCCCTGCGGGGTGGCCTGCCTCTGCCTGTCATTTTTTGGGGGATTAGTGGTACTATGCGTGCAAGCTACTGTGATACCAGATATGAGTGGCAATGTGCACTGGCAAAGGTCTGCAGAGCACACGCTGTAGGACTAATAAAAACCCGCTTTAAGGACACTGACTGCTATTAGCTAACACTGGAAACCTTTTTTTCTTTGTAAAAGCACGCTATAGAGACACCAGATATGAGTGGCAATGTGCACTGGCACAGTTCTGCAGAGCACACACTGTAGGCCTGACACACCCGCTTGAAGACAAGTAACTTCTATTCAATCTATAACAGTGAAAAAAGTTTTTGGGTTTTAAATGTGCGCTATTGTGACACCAGATATGAGTGGCAATGTGCACTGGCACAGTTCTGCAGAGCACACGCTGTAGGCCTGACACACCCGCTTGAAGACAAGTAACTGCTATTCAATCTATAACAGTGAAAAACTTTTTTGGTTTTAAATGCACGCTATTGTGACACCAGATATGAGTGGCAATGTGCACTGGCACAGTTCTACAGAGCACACACTGTAGGCCTGACACACCCGCTTGTAGACAAGTAACTGCTATTCAATCTATAACAGTGAAAAAAGTTTGTTGGTTTTAAATGCACGCTATAGAGACACCAGATATGAGTGGCAAATTACACTTGCTGAGGTTGGCAGAGCACACACTGAAGGCCTGACACACGCTTTAAGGACACTGACTGCTATTAGCTTACACTGGAAACCTTTTTTTCTTTGTAAAAGCACGCTATAGAGACACCAGATATGAGTGGCAATGTGCACTGGCACAGTTCTGCAGAGCACACACTGTAGGCCTGACACACCCGCTTGAAGACAAGTAACTGCTATTCAATCTATAACAGTGAAAAAAGTTTTTGGGTTTTAAATGCGCGCTATTGTGACACCAGATATGAGTGGCAATGTGCACTGGCACAGTTCTGCAGAGCACACGCTGTAGGCCTGACACACCCGCTTGAAGACAAGTAACTGCTATTCAATCTATAACAGTGAAAAACTTTTTTGGTTTTAAATGCACGCTATTGTGACACCAGATATGAGTGGCAATGTGCACTGGCACAGTTCTACAGAGCACACACTGTAGGCCTGACACACCCGCTTGTAGACAAGTAACTGCTATTCAATCTATAACAGTGAAAAAAGTTTGTTGGTTTTAAATGCACGCTATAGAGACACCAGATATGAGTGGCAAATTACACTTGCTGAGGTTGGCAGAGCACACACTGAAGGCCTGACACACGCTTTAAGGACACTGACTGCTATTAGCTTACACTGGAAATCTTTTTTCTTTGTAAAATCACGCTATAGAGACACCAGATATGAGTGGCAATGTGCACTGGCACAGGTCTGCAGAGCACAGGCTGTAGGCCTGACACACCCGCTTGAAGACAAGTAACTGCTATTCAATCTATAACAGTGAAAAAAGTTTTTTGGTTTTAAATGCACGCTATAGAGACAACAGATATGAATGGCAAATTACACTTGCTGAGGTTGGCAGAGCACACGCTGAAGGCCTGACACACGCTTTAAGGACACTGACTGCTATTAGCTTACACTGGAAACCTTTTTTTCTTTGTAAAAGCATGCTATAGAGACACCAGATATGAGTGGCAATGTGCACTGGCACAGGTCTGCAGAGCACAGGCTGTAGGCATGACACACCCACTAGAAGACAAGTAACTGCTATTCAATCTATAACAGTGAAAAAAGTTTTTTGGTTTTAAATGCACGCTATTGTGACACCAGATATGAGTGGCAATGTGCACTGGCACAGTTCTGCAGAGCACACACTGTAGGCCTGACACACCCGCTTGAAGACAAGTAACTTCTATTCAATCTATAACAGTGAAAAAAGTTTTTGGGTTTTAAATGTGCGCTATTGTGACACCAGATATGAGTGGCAATGTGCACTGGCACAGTTCTGCAGAGCACACGCTGTAGGCCTGACACACCCGCTTGAAGACAAGTAACTGCTATTCAATCTATAACAGTGAAAAACTTTTTTGGTTTTAAATGCACGCTATTGTGACACCAGATATGAGTGGCAATGTGCACTGGCACAGTTCTACAGAGCACACACTGTAGGCCTGACACACCCGCTTGTAGACAAGTAACTGCTATTCAATCTATAACAGTGAAAAAAGTTTGTTGGTTTTAAATGCACGCTATAGAGACACCAGATATGAGTGGCAAATTACACTTGCTGAGGTTGGCAGAGCACACACTGAAGGCCTGACACACGCTTTAAGGACACTGACTGCTATTAGCTTACACTGGAAACCTTTTTTTCTTTGTAAAAGCACGCTATAGAGACACCAGATATGAGTGGCAATGTGCACTGGCACAGTTCTGCAGAGCACACACTGTAGGCCTGACACACCCGCTTGAAGACAAGTAACTGCTATTCAATCTATAACAGTGAAAAAAGTTTTTGGGTTTTAAATGCGCGCTATTGTGACACCAGATATGAGTGGCAATGTGCACTGGCACAGTTCTGCAGAGCACACGCTGTAGGCCTGACACACCCGCTTGAAGACAAGTAACTGCTATTCAATCTATAACAGTGAAAAACTTTTTTGGTTTTAAATGCACGCTATTGTGACACCAGATATGAGTGGCAATGTGCACTGGCACAGTTCTACAGAGCACACACTGTAGGCCTGACACACCCGCTTGTAGACAAGTAACTGCTATTCAATCTATAACAGTGAAAAAAGTTTGTTGGTTTTAAATGCACGCTATAGAGACACCAGATATGAGTGGCAAATTACACTTGCTGAGGTTGGCAGAGCACACACTGAAGGCCTGACACACGCTTTAAGGACACTGACTGCTATTAGCTTACACTGGAAATCTTTTTTCTTTGTAAAAGCACGCTATAGAGACACCAGATATGAGTGGCAATGTGCACTGGCACAGGTCTGCAGAGCACAGGCTGTAGGCCTGACACACCCGCTTGAAGACAAGTAACTGCTATTCAATCTATAACAGTGAAAAAAGTTTTTTGGTTTTAAATGCACGCTATAGAGACAACAGATATGAATGGCAAATTACACTTGCTGAGGTTGGCAGAGCACACGCTGAAGGCCTGACACACGCTTTAAGGACACTGACTGCTATTAGCTTACACTGGAAACCTTTTTTTCTTTGTAAAAGCATGCTATAGAGACACCAGATATGAGTGGCAATGTGCACTGGCACAGGTCTGCAGAGCACAGGCTGTAGGCATGACACACCCACTTGAAGACAAGTAACTGCTATTCAATCTATAACAGTGAAAAAAGTTTTTTGGTTTTAAATGCACGCTATTGTGACACCAGATATGAGTGGCAATGTGCACTGGCACAGTTCTGCAGAGCACACGCTGTAGGACTAATAAAAACCCGCTTTAAGGACACTCACTGCTATTAGCTTACACTGGAAACCTTTTTTTCTTTGTAAAAGCACGCTATAGAGACACCAGATATGAGTGGCAATGTGCACTGGCTCAGGTCTGCAGAGCACAGGCTGTAGGCCTGACACACCCGCTTGAAGACAAGTAACTGCTATTCAATCTATAACAGTGAAAAAAGTGTTTTGGTTTTAAATGCACGCTATTGTGACACCAGATATGAGTGGCAATGTGCACTGGCACAGTTCTGCAGAGCACACGCTGTAGGACTAATAAAAACCCGCTTTAAGGACACTGACTGCTATTAGCTTACACTGGAAACCTTTTTTTCTCTGTAAAAGCACGCTATAGAGACACCAGATATGAGTGGCAATGTGCACTGGCACAGTTCTACAGAGCACACACTGTAGGCCTGACACACCCGCTTGTAGACAAGTAACTGCTATTCAATCTATAACAGTGAAAAAAGTTTGTTGGTTTTAAATGCACGCTATAGAGACACCAGATATGAGTGGCAAATTACACTTGCTGAGGTTGGCAGAGCACACACTGAAGGCCTGACACACGCTTTAAGGAGTATAAACAAGGTAATATGGTGAGAGCAAATATTAATACACCAATTAGAAGATAAATAGAGTATATAAAAACAGGTAATATTACCAACAGTCTTGAATGTCCTAAAAATATAAAATAGAGGACATAGTATAGCCTGTATAAAATAGTGACACTAAAATAACTTTTAGAATTGTCCACTCACGTGGTGCTGAGCCTTAGACAGCGGCTCAGACTTCAAGCGCCTTTATAATGATATCGTGGAGACCGCAATGCTGGTTAAAATGATCTCTGTCAAAATCCCCTCGTACAAATTTGGTAAGAGCCAAGTCGGGAAATGCAGGAACAAATTTTATTAACAAAGCATAAAATGGGATCTTCCAAGTATTTGCACTGACGCGTTTCGACCGTTATGGTCTTTATCAAAGTGCTATGTGATCAAACCACAATTTACGGTTTAAATACACTTACAAACATCAAAATTTAAAAAAAGGCGCGCATTGTAATTTCTTCGTCGGTCTACTTCCGGCTTCCGGTTATGATTCGTCCTCATCTAATTTCCGGCTTCCGGTCACGTTGCGTGTCACGGGGTGTTTCCGGGTCAGCGGTCAAGTCCCCTTTGCGTTCCAGCAGAGGCTCCGATCCCGGTCAGCGGAAGTAGTAAAATTTCTCTAAATTGTCTTTTAGATCATGTCCATAACATAAATAAACAGTATAAAAGACATTCATTTGGTAGGTGTTTATCCATTCTTTATATCGTTGTTTGGAATATAATAAAAGAAAACTTTTCCTAACATTGGACTCTTTCATATACATAGGACTATAAATAATATCTTGGTCATATATTTTAAAACAGACAATTCCACAAATTAAAAAATGTGGTACATCCAAATATAGTATAAATACATAAAAACTCAATAAGAGAAAGAACGAAAGGGAATAAAAAGGAGAGAGAATATATGAATATTAAAACTAGTTTTAGGAAACCTGAAATGCATGTAATAACATATGATATAAAAATTATAAAAATTAATATCATAAAAAAGGAAGAAAGAAATTCATATCATAGAAATTCAGAGCACAGGCTGTAGGCCTGACACACCCGCTTGAAGACAAGTAACTGCTATTCAATCTATAACAGTGAAAAAAGTATTTTGGTTTTAAATGCACGCTATAGAGACACCAGATATGAAAAGCAAATTACACTTGCTGAGGTTGGCAGAGCACACGCTGAAGGCCTGACACACGCTTTAAGGACACTGACTGCTATTAGCTTACACTGGAAACCTTTTATTCTTTGTAAAAGCACGCTAAAGTTACACCAGATATGAGTGGCAATGTGCACTGGCACAGGTCTGCAGAGCACAGGCTGTAGGCCTGACACACCCGCTTGAAGACAAGTAACTGCTATTCAATCTATAACAGTGAAAAAAGTTGTTTGGTTTTAAATGCACGCTATAGAGACACCAGATATGAGTGGCAAATTACACTTGCTGAGGTTGGCAGAGCACACGGTGAAGGCCTGACACACGCTTTAAGGACACTGACTGCTATTAGCTTACACTGGAAACCTTTTTTTCTTTGTAAAAGCACGCTATAGAGACACCAGATATGAGTGGCAATGTGCACTGGCACAGTTCTGCAGAGCACACCCTGTAGGACTAATAAAAACCCGCTTTAAGGACACTGTCTGCTATTAGCTTACACTGGAAACCTTTTTTTCTTTGTAAAAGCACGCTATAGAGGCACCAGATATGAGTGGCAATGTGCACTGGCACAGGTCTGCAGAGCACAGGCTGTAGGTCTGACACACCCGCTTGAAGACAAGTACCGTATATACTCGAGTATAAGCCGAGTTTTTCAGCACATTTTTTGTGCTGAAAAAACGGAACTCGTCTTATACTCGAATTAATAGTCTGTATTATGGCAATTTGCATTGCCATAATACAGACTGAGGGAGAGGGGGCTGGCAGAGATCTTGCTTACCCGTCCTGCAGCTCCTGTCAGCTCCCTTCTCCTCTGCACCGTCCGTTCAGCATCTCGGTCAGCTCCCAGTGTAAGTCTCGCGAGAGCCGCGGCTCTCGCGAGACTTACAGTGTGAGCTGACAGTAGAGCTGAACGGACGGCGCGGAGGAGGAGAGAGCTGACAGGAGCTGCAGGACGGGTAAGTAAGATCTCTGCCAGCCCCCTCTCCCCCCCCACTGAACTGCCAATGCTGGACCACCAGGGAAGGAGCCCCCCTCCCTGCCATGTATCAAGCAGGGAGGGGGGGACGAAAATAAAAATAATAATTAAATAAAAAATAATAATAAGAAATAATAATGAAAAAAATATATTAAAATAATAAAAAATAATAAATAAAATAATAAAATTGCCCACCCCCCCACCACTGCAACACACACACACACACACACACACACACACACTGCACACTGCACACATACACACACACTGCACTCATACACATACACACACACTGCACACATACACACACACACACACACTGCACACATACACACACACTGCACTCATACACACACACACTGCACTCATACACACACACACTGCATTCATACACACACACACTGCACTCATACACACACACTGCACACATACATACACACACACACACACACACTGCACACATACACACACACACTGCACTCATATACACACACACATTGCACTCATACACACACACACTGCACTCATATACACACACACACACTGCACTCATATACACACACACACACACACACTGCACTCATATACACACACACACGCTGCACTCATATACACACACACACACTGCACTCATATACACACACACACTGCACTCATATACACACACACACTGCACTCATACACACACACTGCACTCATACACACGCTGCACTCATACACACGCTGCACTCATACACACGCTGCACTCACACACACACTGCATTCATTATACACACACTGCATTCATTATACACACACTGTAAATAAATATTCAATTAATATATATTTTTTAGGATCTAATTTTATTTAGACATTTACCAGTAGCTGCTGCATTTCCCACCCTAGTCTTATACTCGAGTCAATAAGTTTTCCCAGTTTTTGGGGGTAAAATTAGGGGCCTCGGCTTATATTCGGGTCGGCTTATACTCGAGTATATACGGTAACTGCTTTTCAATCTATAACAGTGAAAAAAGTTTTTTGGTTTGAAATGCACGCTATTGTGACACCAGATATGAGTGCCAATGTGCACTGGCACAGTTCTGCAGAGCACACGCTGTAGGACTAATAAAAACCCGCTTTAAGGACACTGACTGCTATTAGCTTACACTGGAAACCTTTTTTTCTCTGTAAAAGCACGCTATAGAGACACCAGATATGAGTGGCAATGTGCACTGGCACAGTTCTACAGAGCACACACTGTAGGCCTGACACACCCGCTTGTAGACAAGTAACTGCTATTCAATCTATAACAGTGAAAAAAGTTTGTTGGTTTTAAATGCACGCTATAGAGACACCAGATATGAGTGGCAAATTACACTTGCTGAGGTTGGCAGAGCACACACTGAAGGCCTGACACACGCTTTAAGGACACTGACTGCTATTAGCTTACACTGGAAACCTTTTTTTCTTTGTAAAAGCACGCTATAGAGACACCAGATATGAGTGGCAATGTGCACTGGCACAGGTCTGCAGAGCACAGGCTGTAGGCCTGACACACCCACTTGAAGACAAGTAACTGCTATTCAATCTATAACAGTGAAAAAAGTTTTTTGGTTTTAAATGCACGCTATAGAGACACCAGATATGAGTGGCAATGTGCACTGGCACAGGTCTGCAGTACACAGGCTGTAGGCCTAATAAAAACCCGCTTTAAGGACACTGAAAGCTGACACTGGAAACCTTTTTTTCTTTGTAAAAGCACGCTATACAGACACCAGACATGAGTGGCAATGTGCACTGGCACAGGTCTGCAGAGCACAGGCTGTAGGCCTGACACACCCACTTGAAGACAAGTAACTGCTATTCAATCTATAACAGTGAAAAAAGTTTTTTGGTTTTAAATGCACGCTATTGTGACACCAGATATGAGTGGCAATGTGCACTGGCGCAGTTCTGCAGAGCACATGCTGTAGGACTAATAAAAACCCGCTTTAAGGACACTGACTGCTATTGGCTTACACTGGAAACCTTTTTTTCTTTGTAAAAGCACGCTATAGAGACACCAGATATGAGTGGCAATGTGCACTGGCACAGTTCTGCAGAGCACACACTGTAGGCCTGACACACCCGCTTGAAGACAAGTAACTGCTATTCAATCTATAACAGTGAAAAATGTTTTGGGGTTTTAAATGCACGCTATAGAGACACCAGATATGAGTGGCAATGTGCACTGGCACAGGTCTGCAGAGCACAGGCTGTAGGCCTGACACACCCGCTTGAAGAAAAGTAACTGCTCTTCAATCTATTACAGTGAAAAAAGTTTTTGGGTTTTAAATGCATGCTATAGAGACACCAGATATGAGTGGCAAATTACACTTGCTGAGGTTGGCAGAGCACACTCTGAAGGCCTGACACACGCTTTAAGGACACTGACTGCTATTAGCTTACACTGGAAACCTTTTTTTCTTTGTAAAAGCACGCTATAGAGACACCAGATATGAGTGGCAATGTGCACTGGCACAGGTCTGCAGAGCACATGCTGTAGGCCTGACACACCCACTTGAAGACAAGTAACTGCTATTCAATCGATAACAGTGAAAAAAGTTTTTTGGTTTTAAATGCACGCTAATGTGACACCAGATATGAGTGGCAATGTGCACTGGCACAGTTCTGCAGAGCACACGCTGTAGGACTAATAAAAACCCGCTTTAAGGACACTGACTGCTATTAGCTTACACTGGAAACCTTTTTTTCTTTGTAGAAGCACGCTATAGAGACACCAGATATGAGTGGCAATGTGCACTGGCACAGTTCTGCAGAGCACACACTGTAGGCCTGACACACCCGCTTGAAGACAAGTAACTGCTATTCAATCTATAACAGTGAAAAAAATTTGGGTTTTAAATGCACGCTATAGAGACACCAGATATGAGTGGCAATGTGCACTGGCACAGGTCTGCAGAGCACACACTGTAGGCCTGACACACCCGCTTGAAGACAAGTAACTGCTATTCAATCTATAACAGTGAAAAAAGTTTTTTGGTTTTAAATGCACGCTATAGAGACACCAGATATGAGTGGTAATGTGCACTGGCACAGGTCTGCAGTGCACAGGCTGTAGGCCTAATAAAAACCCGCTTTAAGGACACTGACTGCTATTAGCTTACACTGGAAACCTTTTTTTCTTTGTAAAAGCACGCTATAGAGACACCAGATATGAGTGGCAATGTGCACTGGCACAGGTCTGCAGAGCACAGGCTGTAGGCCTGACACACCCGCTTGAAGACAAGTAACTGCTATTCAATCTATAACAGTGAAAAAAGTTTTTTAGTTTTAAATGCACGCTATTGTGACATCAGATATGAGTGGCAATGTGCACTGGCACAGTTCTGCAGAGCACACGCTGTAGGACTAATAAAAACCCGCTTTAAGGACACTGACTGCTATTAGCTTACACTGGAAACCTTTTTTTCTTTGTAAAAGCACGCTATAGAGACACCAGATATGAGTGGCAATGTGCACTGGCACAGGTCTGCAGAGTATAGGCTGTAGGCCTGACACACCCGCTTGAAGACAAGTAACTGCTCTTCAATCTACTACAGTGAAAAAAGTTTTTGGGTTTCAAATGCACGCTATAGAGACACCAGATATGAGTGGCAAATTACACTTGCTGAGGTTGGCAGAGCACACGCTGAAGGCCTGACACAGGCTTTAAGGACACTGACTGCTATTAGCTTACACTGGAAACCTTTTTTACTTTGTAAAAGCACGCTATAGAGACACCAGATATGAGTGGCAATGTGCACTGGCACAGGTCTGCAGAGCACAGGCTGTAGGCCTGACACACCCGCTTGAAGACAAGTAACTGCTCTTCAATCTATTACCGTGAAAAAAGTTTTTTGGGCTTAAATGCACGCTATAGAGACACCAGATATGAGTGGCAAATTACACTTGCTGAGGTTGGCAGAGCACACGCTGAAGGCCTGACACACGCTTTAAGGACACTAACTGCTATTAGCTTACACTGGAAACCTTTTTTTCTTTGTAAAAGCACTCTATAGAGACACGAGATATGAGTGGCAACTGTCAAAGTACACAGGCAGGGGTCTGCAGAGCACACGCTGAAGGAGACGTGACACCCAGACGCTTGCAGACAACTAAATGCTCTTCAATCTATTACAGTGAAAAAAAATTATTTTTATTTTTAAATGTAAAGCGTAAGCTATTGTGACAACATATATGAGTGGTGGCACTGACTGGGCAAATGGGCACAGCATCCACTGAGCCTGACACAGAAGCTGGCAGTCAGGCAGGCAACTGCAATTACATTACACAAAAAAAAATAATAAAAAGCAGACTGATGTGCTAGCCCTTAAAAGGGCTTTTTGGGGTGCTGTTCTTACAGCAGAGATCAGATGAGTCCTTCAGGATTGTAGTGGACACTGAATACCCTAGCCTAGCTATCAATTTCCCTATCTAATCAGCAGCAGCTACCCTTTCCCTCCTCTCAGTAAGCATGCAGCTTAAGAATTAATCTAAAATGGATGCTGGGAGGGAGGTGGGAGGGTGTGGAAGGGAGGGTCTGCTGCTGATTTGCTGGAATGTGTCTGTTGACCGTGAGGCACATAGTCAAAGTTTGCTCAATGATGACGAATAGGGGGCGGATCGAACCGCGCATGTGTCCGCCCGCCGTGGCGAACGCGAACACGCTATGTTCGCCAGGAACTATTCGCCAGCGAACAGTTCGGTACATCACTAATAATAACTGGCGATCTTATTCTGGGTATATAATAACTGGTTATCATATTCTGGGTATATAGTGATTGGTGATCTTATTCTGGGTATGTAATAACTGGTGATCTTATTCTGGGTATATAATAACTGGCGATCTTATTCTGGGTATATAATAACTGGCGATCATATTCTGGGTATATAATGATTGGTGATCTTATTCTGGGTATATAATAACTGGCGATCTTATTCTGGGTATATAATAAGTAGTGATATCGCGAACACTAAATTTTCGGTTCGCGAACGGGAACTTCCGCAAACCGGGAGGAACCGCCATTGACCTCAATGGGCAGGCAAATTTTAAAACCCACAGGGACTCTTTCTGGCCACAAAAGTGATGGAAAAGTTGTTTCAAGGGGACTAACACCTGGACTGTGGCATGCCGGAATGGGATCCATGGCAAAACTCCCATGGAAAATTACACAGTTGATGCAGAGTCTGGCTTTAATCCATGAAGGGTATAAATCACCTAACATTCCTAAATCACAATGGATATGGATTGACACCTGACATATGACATATTGACACCTTGACATATGGAATGACATTTGTCCACAGAGACCCTGATACACACTGACACAGATCAGAATAGGGACTATTCCCCCTATATAGGGTCACTTGGCAGATATGGATTGACACCTATCCTAAGGATCCCTGATACACACTGACACAGAGCAGAATAGGGACTATCCTAAGGATCCCTGATACACACTGACACAGAGCAGAATAGGGACTGTTCCCCCTACATAGGGTCACTTGGCAGATATGGATTGACACCTATCCTAAGGATCCCTCATACACACTGACACAGAGCAGAATAGAGACTGTTCCCCTTACATAGGGTCACTTGGGAGATATGGCTTGACACCTGTCCTCAGAGACCATGATACACACTGACACAGAGCAGAATAGAGAATGTTCCCCCTACATAGGGTCACTTGGCAAATATTGATTGCCACCTGTCCTCAGAGACCATGATACACACTGACACAGAGCAGAATAGAGACTGTTCCCCCTACATAGGGTCACTTGGCAGATATGGATTGACACCTGTCCTCAGAGCCCCTGATACACACTGACACAGAGCAGAATAGAGACTGTTCCCCCTACATAGGGTCACTTGGCAGATATGGATTGACACCTGTCCTCAGAGACCATGATACACACTGTCACAGAGCAGAATAGAGACTGTTCCCCCTACATAGGGTCACTTGGCAGATATGGATTGACACCTGTCCTCAGAGACCATGATACACACTGACACAGAGCAGAATAGAGACTGTTCCCCCTACATAGGGTCACTTGGCAGATATGGATAGACACCTGTCCTCAAAGCTCCTTATACACACTGACACAGAGCAGAATAGAGACTGTTCTCCCTACATAGGGTCACTTAGCAGATATTGATTGACACCTGTCCTCAGAGACCATGATACACACTGACACAGAGCAGAATAGAGACTGTTCCCCCTACATAGGGTCACTTGGCAGATATGGACTGACACCTGTCCTCAGAGACCATGATACACACTGACACAGAGCAGAATAGAGACTGTTCCCCCTACATAGGGTCACTTGGCAGATATGAATTGACACCTCTCCTCAGAGACCATGATACACACTGACACAGAGCAGAATAGAGACTGTTCCCCGTACATAGGGTCACTTGGCAGATATGGATTGACACCTGTCCTCAGAGACCATGATACACACTGACACAGAGCAGAATAGAGACTGTTCCCCCTACATAGGGTCACTTGGCAGATATGGATTGACACCTGTCCTCAGAGACCATGATACACACTGACACAGAGCAGAATAGAGACTGTTCCCCCTACATAGGGTCACTTGGCAGATATGGATAGACACCTGTCCTCAAAGCTCCTTATACACACTGACACAGAGCAGAATAGAGACTGTTCTCCCTACATAGGGTCACTTAGCAGATATTGATTGACACCTGTCCTCAGAGACCATGATACACACTGACACAGAGCAGAATAGAGACTGTTCCCCCTACATAGGGTCACTTGGCAGATATGGACTGACACCTGTCCTCAGAGACCATGATACACACTGACACAGAGCAGAATAGAGACTGTTCCCCCTACATAGGGTCACTTGGCAGATATGAATTGACACCTGTCCTCAGAGACCATGATACACACTGACACAGAGCAGAATAGAGACTGTTCCCCGTACATAGGGTCACTTGGCAGATATGGATTGACACCTGTCCTCAGAGACCATGATACACACTGACACAGAGCAGAATAGAGACTGTTCCCCCTCTCATAGGGTCACTTGGCAGATATGGATTGACACCTGTCCTAAGGATCCCTGATACACACTGTCACAGAGCAGAATAGGGACTGTTCCCCGTACATAGGGTCACTTGGCAGATATGGATTGACACCTGTCCTCAGAGATCATGATACACACTGACAGAGAGCAGAATAGAGACTGCTCCCCCTACATAGGGACACTTGGCAGATATGGATTGACACCTGCCCTCAGAGACCATGATACACACTGACATAGAGCAGAATAGAGACTGTTCCCCCTACATAGGGTCACTTGGCAGATATGGATTGACACCTGTCCTCAAAGCCCCTGATACACACTGACACAGAGCAGAATAGAGACTGTTCCCCCTACATAGGGTCACTTAGCAGATATGGATTGACACCTGTCCTCAGAGACCATGATACACACTGACACAGAGCAGAATAGAGACTGTTCCCCCTACATAGGGTCGCTTGGCAGATATGGATTGACACCTGTCCTCAGAGACCATGATACACACTGACACAGAGCAGAATAGGGACTGTTCCCCGTACATAGGGTCACTTGGCAGATATGGATTGACACCTGTCCTCAGAGATCATGATACACACTGACGCAGAGCAGAATAGAGACTGCTCCCCCTACATAGGGACACTTGGCAGATATGGATTGACACCTGCCCTCAGAGACCATGATACACACTGACACAGAGCAGAATAGAGACTGTTCCCCCTACATAGGGTCACTTGGCAGATATGGATTGACACCTGTCCTCAAAGCCCCTGATACACACTGACACAGAGCAGAATAGAGACTGTTCCCCCTACATAGGGTCACTTAGCAGATATGGATTGACACCTGTCCTCAGAGACCATGATACACACTGACACAGAGCAGAATAGAGACTGTTCCCCCTACATAGGGTCACTTGGCAGATATGGATTGACACCTGTCCTCAGAGACCATGATACACACTGACACAGAGCAGAATAGAGACTGTTCCCCCTACATAGGGTCACTTGGCAGATATGAATTGACACCTGTCCTCAGAGACCATGATACACACTGACACAGAGCAGTATAGAGACTGTTCCCCGTACATAGGGTCACTTGGCAGATATGGATTGACACCTGTCCTCAGAGACCATGATACACACTGACACAGAGCAGAATAGAGACTGTTCCCCCTACATAGGGTCACTTGGCAGATATGAATTGACAGCTGTCCTCAGAGACCATGATACACACTGACACAGAGCAGAATAGAGACTGTACATAGGGTCACTTGGCAGATATGGATTGACACCTGTCCTAAGGATCCCTGATACACACTGTCACAGAGCAGAATAGGGACTGTTCCCCCTACATAGGATCACTTGGCAGATATGGATTGACACCTGTCCTCAGAAATCATGATACACACTGACACAGAGCAGAATAGAGACTGTTCCCCCTACATAGGGTCACTTGGAAGATTTTGAATTGCACCTGTCCTCAGAGCCCCTGATACACACTGACACAGAGCAGAATAGAGACTGTTCCCCCTACATAGGGTCACTTGGCAGATATGGATTGACACCTGTCGTCAAAGCCCCTGATACACACTGACACAGAGCAGAATAGAGACTGTTCCCCCTACATAGGGTCACTTAGCAGATATGGATTGACACCTGTCCTCAGAGACCATGATAAACACTGACACAGAGCAGAATAGAGACTGTTCCCCCTACATAGGGTCACTTGGCAGATATGGATTGACACCTGTCCTAAGGATCCCTAATACACACTGTCACAGAGCAGAATAGGGACTGTTCCCCGTACATAGGGTCACTTGGCAGATATGGATTGACACCTGTCCTCAGAGATCATGATACACACTGCCACAGAGCAGAATAGAGACTGCTCCCCCTACATAGGGACACTTGGCAGATATGGATTGACACCTGCCCTCAGAGACCATGATACACACTGACACAGAGCAGAATAGAGACTGTTCCCCCTACATAGGGTCACTTGGCAGATATGGATTGACACCTGTCCTCAGAGACCATGATACACACTGACACAGAGCAGAATAGAGACTGTTCCCCGTACATAGGGTCACTTGGCAGATATGGATTGACACCTGTCCTCAGAGACCATGATACACACTGACACAGAGCAGAATAGAGACTGTTCCCCCTCTCATAGGGTCACTTGGCAGATATGAATTGACACCTGTCCTCAGAGACCATGATACACACTGACACAGAGCAGAATAGAGACTGTTCCCCGTACATAGGGTAACTTGGCAGATATGGATTGACACCTGTCCTAAGGATCCCTGATACACACTGTCACAGAGCAGAATAGGGACTGTTCCCCGTACATAGGGTCCCTTGGCAGATATGGATTGACACCTGTCCTCAGAGATCATGATACACACTGACACAGAGCAGAATAGAGACTGCTCCCCCTACATAGGGACACTTGGCAGATATGGATTGACACCTGCCCTCAGAGACCATGATACACACTGACACAGAGCAGAATAGAGACTGTTCCCCCTACATAGGGTCACTTGGCAGATATGGATTGACACCTGTCCTCAAAGCCCCTGATACACACTGACACAGAGCAGAATAGAGACTGTTCCCCCTACATAGGGTCACTTAGCAGATATGGATTGACACCTGTCCTCAGAGACCATGATACACACTGACACAGAGCAGAATAGAGACTGTTCCCCCTACATAGGGTCACTTGGCAGATATGGATTGACACCTGTCCTCAGAGACCATGATACACACTGACACAGAGCAGAATAGAGACTGTTCCCCCTACATAGGGTCACTTGGCAGATATGAATTGACACCTGCCCTCAGAGACCATGATACACACTGACACAGAGCAGAATAGAGACTGTTCCCCCTACATAGGGTCACTTGGCAGATATGGATTGACACCTGTCCTCAAAGCCCCTGATACACACTGACACAGAGCAGAATAGAGACTGTTCCCCCTACATAGGGTCACTTGGCAGATATTAATTGACACCTGTCCTCAGAGACCATGATACACACTGACACAGAGCAGAATAGAGACTGTTCCCCGTACAAAGGGTCACTTGGCAGATATGGATTGACACCTGTCCTAAGGATCCCTGATACACACTGTCACAGAGCAGAATAGGGACTGTTCCCCCTACATAGGATCACTTGGCAGATATGGATTGACACCTGTCCTCAGAAATCATGATACACACTGACACAGAGCAGAATAGAGACTGTTCCCCCTACATAGGGTCACTTGGCAGATTTTGAATTGACACCTGTCCTCAGAGCCCCTGATACACACTGACACAGAGCAGAATAGAGACTGTTCCCCCTACATAGGGTCACTTGGCAGATATGGATTGACACCTGTCGTCAAAGCCCCTGATACACACTGACACAGAGCAGAATAGAGACTGTTCCCCCTACATAGGGTCACTTAGCAGATATGGATTGACACCTGTCCTCAGAGACCATGATAAACACTGACACAGAGCAGAATAGAGACTGTTCCCCCTACATAGGGTCACTTGGCAGATATGGATTGACACCTGTCCTAAGGATCCCTAATACACACTGTCACAGAGCAGAATAGGGACTGTTCCCCGTACATAGGGTCACTTGGCAGATATGGATTGACACCTGTCCTCAGAGATCATGATACACACTGCCACAGAGCAGAATAGAGACTGCTCCCCCTACATAGGGACACTTGGCAGATATGGATTGACACCTGCCCTCAGAGACCATGATACACACTGACACAGAGCAGAATAGAGACTGTTCCCCCTCTCATAGGGTCACTTGGCAGATATGAATTGACACCTGTCCTCAGAGACCATGATACACACTGACACAGAGCAGAATAGAGACTGTTCCCCGTACATAGGGTCACTTGGCAGATATGGATTGACACCTGTCCTAAGGATCCCTGATACACACTGTCACAGAGCAGAATAGGGACTGTTCCCCGTACATAGGGTCACTTGGCAGATATGGATTGACACCTGTCCTCAGAGATCATGATACACACTGACACAGAGCAGAATAGAGACTGCTCCCCCTACATAGGGACACTTGGCAGATATGGATTGACACCTGCCCTCAGAGACCATGATACACACTGACACAGAGCAGAATAGAGACTGTTCCCCCTACATAGGGTCACTTGGCAGATATGGATTGACACCTGTCCTCAAAGCCCCTGATACACACTGACACAGAGCAGAATAGAGACTGTTCCCCCTACATAGGGTCACTTAGCAGATATGGATTGACACCTGTCCTCAGAGACCATGATACACACTGACACAGAGCAGAATAGAGACTGTTCCCCCTACATAGGGTCACTTGGCAGATATGGATTGACACCTGTCCTCAGAGACCATGATACACACTGACACAGAGCAGAATAGAGACTGTTCCCCCTACATAGGGTCACTTGGCAGATATGGATTTACACCTGTCGTCAAAGCCCCTGATACACACTGACACAGAGCAGAATAGAGACTGTTCCCCCTACATAGGGTCACTTAGCAGATATGGATTGACACCTGTCCTCAGAGACCATGATAAACACTGACACAGAGCAGAATAGAGACTGTTCCCCCTACATAGGGTCACTTGGCAGATGTGGATTGACACCTGTCCTAAGGATCCCTAATACACACTGTCACAGAGCAGAATAGGGACTGTTCCCCGTACATAGGGTCACTTGGCAGATATGGATTGACACCTGTCCTCAGAGATCATGATACACACTGCCACAGAGCAGAATAGAGACTGCTCCCCCTACATAGGGACACTTGGCAGATATGGATTGACACCTGCCCTCAGAGACCATGATACACACTGACACAGAGCAGAATAGAGACTGTTCCCCCTACATAGGGTCACTTGGCAGATATGGATTGACACCTGTCCTCAGAGACCATGATACACACTGACACAGAGCAGAATAGAGACTGTTCCCCGTACATAGGGTCACTTGGCAGATATGGATTGACACCTGTCCTCAGAGACCATGATACACACTGACACAGAGCAGAATAGAGACTGTTCCCCCTCTCATAGGGTCACTTGGCAGATATGAATTGACACCTGTCCTCAGAGACCATGATACACACTGACACAGAGCAGAATAGAGACTCTTCCCCGTACATAGGGTCACTTGGCAGATATGGATTGACACCTGTCCTAAGGATCCCTGATACACACTGTCACAGAGCAGAATAGGGACTGTTCCCCCTACATAGGATCACTTGGCAGATATGGATTGACACCTGCCCTCAGAGACCATGATACACACTGACACAGAGCAGAATAGAGACTGTTCCCCCTACATAGGGTCACTTGGCAGATATGGATTGACACCTGTCCTCAAAGCCCCTGATACACACTGACACAGAGCAGAATAGAGACTGTTCCCCCTACATAGGGTCACTTAGCAGATATGGATTGACACCTGTCCTCAGAGACCATGATACACACTGACACAGAGCAGAATAGAGACTGTTCCCCCTACATAGGGTCACTTGGCAGATATGGATTGACACCTGTCCTCAGAGACCATGATACACACTGACACAGAGCAGAATAGAGACTGTTCCCCCTACATAGGGTCACTTGGCAGATATGAATTGACACCTGTCCTCAGAGACCATGATACACACTGACACAGAGCAGTATAGAGACTGTTCCCCGTACATAGGGTCACTTGGCAGATATGGATTGACACCTGTCCTCAGAGACCATGATACACACTGACACAGAGCAGAATAGAGACTGTTCCCCCTACATAGGGTCACTTGGCAGATATGAATTGACACCTGTCCTCAGAGACCATGATACACACTGACACAGAGCAGAATAGAGACTGTTCCCCGTACATAGGGTCACTTGGCAGATATGGATTGACACCTGTCCTAAGGATCCCTGATACACACTGTCACAGAGCAGAATAGGGACTGTTCCCCCTACATAGGATCACTTGGCAGATATGGATTGACACCTGTCCTCAGAAATCATGATACACACTGACACAGAGCAGAATAGAGACTGTTCCCCCTACATAGGGTCACTTGGCAGATTTTGAATTGACACCTGTCCTCAGAGCCCCTGATACACACTGACACAGAGCAGAATAGAGACTGTTCCCCCTACATAGGGTCACTTGGCAGATATGGATTGACACCTGTCGTCAAAGCCCCTGATACACACTGACACAGAGCAGAATAGAGACTGTTCCCCCTACATAGGGTCACTTAGCAGATATGGATTGACACCTGTCCTCAGAGACCATGATAAACACTGACACAGAGCAGAATAGAGACTGTTCCCCCTACATAGGGTCACTTGGCAGATATGGATTGACACCTGTCCTAAGGATCCCTAATACACACTGTCACAGAGCAGAATAGGGACTGTTCCCCGTACATAGGGTCTCTTGGCAGATATGGATTGACACCTGTCCTCAGAGATCATGATACACACTGCCACAGAGCAGAATAGAGACTGCTCCCCCTACATAGGGACACTTGGTAGATATGGATTGACACCTGCCCTCAGAGACCATGATACACACTGACACAGAGCAGAATAGAGACTGTTCCCCCTCTCATAGGGTCACTTGGCAGATATGAATTGACACCTGTCCTCAGAGACCATGATACACACTGACACAGAGCAGAATAGAGACTGTTCCCCGTACATAGGGTCACTTGGCAGATATGGATTGACACCTGTCCTAAGGATCCCTGATACACACTGTCACAGAGCAGAATAGGGACTGTTCCCCGTACATAGGGTCACTTGGCAGATATGGATTGACACCTGTCCTCAGAGATCATGATACACACTGACACAGAGCAGAATAGAGACTGCTCCCCCTACATAGGGACACTTGGCAGATATGGATTGACACCTGCCCTCAGAGACCATGATACACACTGACACAGAGCAGAATAGAGACTGTTCCCCCTACATAGGGTCACTTGGCAGATATGGATTGACACCTGTCCTCAAAGCCCCTGATACACACTGACACAGAGCAGAATAGAGACTGTTCCCCCTACATAGGGTCACTTAGCAGATATGGATTGACACCTGTCCTCAGAGACCATGATACACACTGACACAGAGCAGAATAGAGACTGTTCCCCCTACATAGGGTCACTTGGCAGATATGGATTGACACCTGTCCTCAGAGACCATGATACACACTGACACAGAGCAGAATAGAGACTGTTCCCCCTACATAGGGTCACTTGGCAGATATGAATTGACACCTGTCCTCAGAGACCATGATACACACTGACACAGAGCAGAATAGAGACTGTTCCCCGTACATAGGGTCACTTGGCAGATATGGATTGACACCTGTCCTAAGGATCCCTGATACACACTGTCACAGAGCAGAATAGGGACTGTTCCCCGTACATAGGGTCACTTGGCAGATATGGATTGACACCTGTCCTCAGAGATCATGATACACACTGACACAGAGCAGAATAGAGACTGCTCCCCCTACATAGGGACACTTAGCAGATATGGATTGACACCTGTCCTCAGAGACCATGATAAACACTGACACAGAGCAGAATAGAGACTGTTCCCCCTACATAGGGTCACTTGGCAGATATGGATTGACACCTGTCCTAAGGATCCCTAATACACACTGTCACAGAGCAGAATAGGGACTGTTCCCCGTACATAGGGTCTCTTGGCAGATATGGATTGACACCTGTCCTCAGAGATCATGATACACACTGCCACAGAGCAGAATAGAGACTGCTCCCCCTACATAGGGACACTTGGTAGATATGGATTGACACCTGCCCTCAGAGACCATGATACACACTGACACAGAGCAGAATAGAGACTGTTCCCCCTCTCATAGGGTCACTTGGCAGATATGAATTGACACCTGTCCTCAGAGACCATGATACACACTGACACAGAGCAGAATAGAGACTGTTCCCCGTACATAGGGTCACTTGGCAGATATGGATTGACACCTGTCCTAAGGATCCCTGATACACACTGTCACAGAGCAGAATAGGGACTGTTCCCCGTACATAGGGTCACTTGGCAGATATGGATTGACACCTGTCCTCAGAGATCATGATACACACTGACACAGAGCAGAATAGAGACTGCTCCCCCTACATAGGGACACTTGGCAGATATGGATTGACACCTGCCCTCAGAGACCATGATACACACTGACACAGAGCAGAATAGAGACTGTTCCCCCTACATAGGGTCACTTGGCAGATATGGATTGACACCTGTCCTCAAAGCCCCTGATACACACTGACACAGAGCAGAATAGAGACTGTTCCCCCTACATAGGGTCACTTAGCAGATATGGATTGACACCTGTCCTCAGAGACCATGATACACACTGACACAGAGCAGAATAGAGACTGTTCCCCCTACATAGGGTCACTTGGCAGATATGGATTGACACCTGTCCTCAGAGACCATGATACACACTGACACAGAGCAGAATAGAGACTGTTCCCCCTACATAGGGTCACTTGGCAGATATGAATTGACACCTGTCCTCAGAGACCATGATACACACTGACACAGAGCAGAATAGAGACTGTTCCCCGTACATAGGGTCACTTGGCAGATATGGATTGACACCTGTCCTAAGGATCCCTGATACACACTGTCACAGAGCAGAATAGGGACTGTTCCCCGTACATAGGGTCACTTGGCAGATATGGATTGACACCTGTCCTCAGAGATCATGATACACACTGACACAGAGCAGAATAGAGACTGCTCCCCCTACATAGGGACACTTGGCAGATATGGATTGACACCTGCCCTCAGAGACCATGATACACACTGACACAGAGCAGAATAGAGACTGTTCCCCCTACATAGGGTCACTTGGCAGATATGGATTGACACCTGTCCTCAGAGACCATGATACACACTGACACAGAGCAGAATAGAGACTGTTCCCCGTACATAGGGTCACTTGGCAGATATGGATTGACACCTGTCCTAAGGATCCCTGATACACACTGTCACAGAGCAGAATAGGGACTGTTCCCCGTACATAGGGTCACTTGGCAGATATGGATTGACACCTGTCCTCAGAGATCATGATACACACTGACACAGAGCAGAATAGAGACTGTTCCCCCTACATAGGGTCACTTGGCAGATATGGATTGACACCTGTCCTCAGAGACCATGATACACACTGACACAGAGCAGAATAGAGACTGTTCCCCCTACATAGGGTCACTTGGCAGATATGAATTGACACCTGTCCTCAGAGACCATGATACACACTGACACAGAGCAGAATAGAGACTGTTCCCCCTACATAGGGTCACTTAGCAGATATGGATTGACACCTGTCCTCAGAGACCATGATACACACTGACACAGAGCAGAATAGAGACTGTTCCCCCTACATAGGGTCACATGGCAGATATGAATTGACACCTGTCCTCAGAGACCATGATACACACTGACACAGAGCAGAATAGAGACTGTTCCCCGTACATAGGGTCACTTGGCAGATATGGATTGACACCTGTCCTAAGGATCCCTGATACACACTGTCACAGAGCAGAATAGGGACTGTTCCCCCTACATAGGATCACTTGGCAGATATGGATTGACACCTGTCCTCAGAAATCATGATACACACTGACACAGAGCAGAATAGAGACTGTTCCCCCTACATAGGGTCATTTGGTAGATTTTGAATTGACACCTGTCCTCAGAGCCCCTGATACACACTGACACAGAGCAGAATAGAGACTGTTCCCCCTACATAGGGTCACTTGGCAGATATGGATTGACACCTGTCGTCAAAGCCCCTGATACACACTGACACAGAGCAGAATAGAGACTGTTCCCCCTACATAGGGTCACTTAGCAGATATGGATTGACACCTGTCCTCAGAGACCATGATAAACACTGACACAGAGCAGAATAGAGACTGTTCCCCCTACATAGGGTCACTTGGCAGATATGGATTGACACCTGTCCTAAGGATCCCTAATACACACTGTCACAGAGCAGAATAGGGACTGTTCCCCGTACATAGGGTCACTTGGCAGATATGGATTGACACCTGTCCTCAGAGATCATGATACACACTGCCACAGAGCAGAATAGAGACTGCTCCCCCTACATAGGGACACTTGGCAGATATGGATTGACACCTGCCCTCAGAGACCATGATACACACTGACACAGAGCAGAATAGAGACTGTTCCCCCTACATAGGGTCAATTGGCAGATATGGATTGACACCTGTCCTCAGAGACCATGATACACACTGACACAGAGCAGAATAGAGACTGTTCCCCGTACATAGGGTCACTTGGCAGATATGGATTGACACCTGTCCTCAGAGACCATGATACACACTGACACAGAGCAGAATAGAGACTGTTCCCCCTCTCATAGGGTCACTTGGCAGATATGAATTGACACCTGTCCTCAGAGACCATGATACACACTGACACAGAGCAGAATAGAGACTGTTCCCCGTACATAGGGTCACTTGGCAGATATGGATTGATACCTGTCCTAAGGATCCCTGATACACACTGTCACAGAGCAGAATAGGGACTGTTCCCCCTACATAGGGTCACTTGGCAGATATAGATTGACACCTGTGCTCAGTGATCATGATACACACTGACACAGAGCAGAATAGAGACTGCTCCCCCTACATAGGGACACTTGGCAGATATGGATTGACACCTGCCCTCAGAGACCATGATACACACTGACACAGAGCAGAATAGAGACTGTTCCCCCTACATAGGGTCATTTGGCAGATATGGATTGACACCTGTCCTCAAAGCCCCTGATACACACTGACACAGAGCAGAATAGAGACTGTTCCCCCTACATAGGGTCACTTAGCAGATATGGATTGACACCTGTCCTCAGAGACCATGATACACACTAACACAGAGCAGAATAGAGACTGTTCCCCCTACATAGGGTCACTTGGCAGATATGGATTGACACCTGTCCTCAGAGACCATGATACACACTGACACAGAGCAGAATAGAGACTGTTCCCCCTACATAGGGTCACTTGGCAGATATGAATTGACACCTGTCCTCAGAGACCATGATACACACTGACACAGAGCAGAATAGAGACTGTTCCCCCTAGATAGGGTCACTTGGCAGATATGAATTGACACCTGTCCTCAGAGACCATGATACACACTGACACAGAGCAGAATAGAGACTGTTCCCCCTACATAGGGTCACTTGGCAGATATGGATTGACACCTGTCCTCAGAGACCATGATACACACTGACACAGAGCAGAATAGAGACTGTTCCCCCTACATAGGGTCACTTGGCAGATATGAATTGACACCTGTCCTCAGAGACCATGATACACACTGACACAGAGCAGAATAGAGACTGTTCCCCCTACATAGGGTCACTTAGCAGATATGGATTGACACCTGTCCTCAGAGACCATGATACACACTGACACAGAGCAGAATAGAGACTGTTCCCCCTACATAGGGTCACATGGCAGATATGAATTGACACCTGTCCTCAGAGACCATGATACACACTGACACAGAGCAGAATAGAGACTGTTCCCCGTACATAGGGTCACTTGGCAGATATGGATTGACACCTGTCCTAAGGATCCCTGATACACACTGTCACAGAGCAGAATAGGGACTGTTCCCCCTACATAGGATCACTTGGCAGATATGGATTGACACCTGTCCTCAGAAATCATGATACACACTGACACAGAGCAGAATAGAGACTGTTCCCCCTACATAGGGTCATTTGGTAGATTTTGAATTGACACCTGTCCTCAGAGCCCCTGATACACACTGACACAGAGCAGAATAGAGACTGTTCCCCCTACATAGGGTCACTTGGCAGATATGGATTGACACCTGTCGTCAAAGCCCCTGATACACACTGACACAGAGCAGAATAGAGACTGTTCCCCCTACATAGGGTCACTTAGCAGATATGGATTGACACCTGTCCTCAGAGACCATGATAAACACTGACACAGAGCAGAATAGAGACTGTTCCCCCTACATAGGGTCACTTGGCAGATATGGATTGACACCTGTCCTAAGGATCCCTAATACACACTGTCACAGAGCAGAATAGGGACTGTTCCCCGTACATAGGGTCACTTGGCAGATATGGATTGACACCTGTCCTCAGAGATCATGATACACACTGCCACAGAGCAGAATAGAGACTGCTCCCCCTACATAGGGACACTTGGCAGATATGGATTGACACCTGCCCTCAGAGACCATGATACACACTGACACAGAGCAGAATAGAGACTGTTCCCCCTACATAGGGTCAATTGGCAGATATGGATTGACACCTGTCCTCAGAGACCATGATACACACTGACACAGAGCAGAATAGAGACTGTTCCCCGTACATAGGGTCACTTGGCAGATATGGATTGACACCTGTCCTCAGAGACCATGATACACACTGACACAGAGCAGAATAGAGACTGTTCCCCCTCTCATAGGGTCACTTGGCAGATATGAATTGACACCTGTCCTCAGAGACCATGATACACACTGACACAGAGCAGAATAGAGACTGTTCCCCGTACATAGGGTCACTTGGCAGATATGGATTGATACCTGTCCTAAGGATCCCTGATACACACTGTCACAGAGCAGAATAGGGACTGTTCCCCCTACATAGGGTCACTTGGCAGATATAGATTGACACCTGTGCTCAGTGATCATGATACACACTGACACAGAGCAGAATAGAGACTGCTCCCCCTACATAGGGACACTTGGCAGATATGGATTGACACCTGCCCTCAGAGACCATGATACACACTGACACAGAGCAGAATAGAGACTGTTCCCCCTACATAGGGTCATTTGGCAGATATGGATTGACACCTGTCCTCAAAGCCCCTGATACACACTGACACAGAGCAGAATAGAGACTGTTCCCCCTACATAGGGTCACTTAGCAGATATGGATTGACACCTGTCCTCAGAGACCATGATACACACTAACACAGAGCAGAATAGAGACTGTTCCCCCTACATAGGGTCACTTGGCAGATATGGATTGACACCTGTCCTCAGAGACCATGATACACACTGACACAGAGCAGAATAGAGACTGTTCCCCCTACATAGGGTCACTTGGCAGATATGAATTGACACCTGTCCTCAGAGACCATGATACACACTGACACAGAGCAGAATAGAGACTGTTCCCCCTACATAGGGTCACTTGGCAGATATGGATTGACACCTGTCCTCAGAGACCATGATACACACTGACACAGAGCAGAATAGAGACTGTTCCCCCTACATAGGGTCACTTGGCAGATATGAATTGACACCTGTCCTCAGAGACCATGATACACACTGACACAGAGCAGAATAGAGACTGTTCCCCCTAGATAGGGTCACTTGGCAGATATGAATTGACACCTGTCCTCAGAGACCATGATACACACTGACACAGAGCAGAATAGAGACTGTTCCCCGTACATAGGGTCACTTGGCAGATATGGATTGACACCTGTCCTAAGGATCCCTGATACACACTGTCACAGAGCAGAATATGGACTGTTCCCCCTACATAGGATCACTTGGCAGATATGGATTGACACCTGTCCTCAGAAATCATGATACACACTGACACAGAGCAGAATAGAGACTGTTCCCCCTACATAGGGTCACTTGGCAGATTTTGAATTGACACCTGTCCTCAGAGCCCCCGATACACACTGACACAGAGCAGAATAGAGACTGTTCCCCCTACATAGGGTCACTTGGCAGATATGGATTGACACCTGTCGTCAAAGCCCCTGATACACACTGACACAGAGCAGAATAGAGACTGTTCCCCCTACATAGGGTCACTTAGCAGATATGGATTGACACCTGTCCTCAGAGACCATGATAAACACTGACACAGAGCAGAATAGAGACTGTTCCCCCTACATAGGGTCACTTGGCAGATATGGATTGACACCTGTCCTAAGGATCCCTAATACACACTGTCACAGAGCAGAATAGGGACTGTTCCCCATACATAGGGTCACTTGGCAGATATGGATTGACACCTGTCCTCAGAGATCATGATACACACTGACACAGAGCAGAATAGAGACTGCTCCCCCTACATAGGGACACTTGGCAGATGTGGATTGACACCTGCCCTCAGAGACCATGATACACACTGACACAGAGCAGAATAGAGACTGTTCCCCCTACATAGGGTCACTTGTCAGATATGGATTGACACCTGTCCTCAAAGCCCCTGATACACACTGACACAGAGCAGAATAGAGACTGTTCCCCCTACATAGGGTCACTTAGCAGATATGGATTGACACCTGTCCTCAGAGACCATGATACACACTGACACAGAGAAGAATAGAGACTGTTCCCCCTACATAGGGTCACTTGGCAGATATGGATTGACACCTGTCCTCAGAGACCATGATACACACTGACACAGAGCAGAATAGAGACTGTACCCCCTACATAGGGTCACTTGGCAGATATGAATTGACACCTGTCCTCAGAGACCATGATACACACTAACACAGAGCAGAATAGGGACTGTTCCCCCTACATAGGGTCACTTGGCAGATATGGATTGACACCTGTCCTCAAAGCCCCTGATACACACTGACACAGAGCAGAATAGAGACTGTTCCCCCTACATAGGGTCACTTAGCAGATATGGATTGACACCTGTCCTCAGAGACCATGATACACACTGACACAGAGCAGAATAGAGACTGTTCCCCCTACATAGGGTCACTTGGCAGATATGGATTGACACCTGTCCTCAGAGACCATGATACACACTGACACAGAGCAGAATAGAGACTGTTCCCCCTACATAGGGTCACTTGGCAGATATGAATTGACACCTGTCCTCAGAGACCATGATACACACTGACACAGAGCAGAATAGAGACTGTTCCCCCTAGATAGGGTCACTTGGCAGATATGAATTGACACCTGTCCTCAGAGACCATGATACACACTGACACAGAGCAGAATAGAGACTGTTCCCCGTACATAGGGTCACTTGGCAGATATGGATTGACACCTGTCCTAAGGATCCCTGATACACACTGTCACAGAGCAGAATATGGACTGTTCCCCCTACATAGGATCACTTGGCAGATATGGATTGACACCTGTCCTCAGAAATCATGATACACACTGACACAGAGCAGAATAGAGACTGTTCCCCCTACATAGGGTCACTTGGCAGATATGGATTGACACCTGTCGTCAAAGCCCCTGATACACACTGACACAGAGCAGAATAGAGACTGTTCCCCCTACATAGGGTCACTTAGCAGATATGGATTGACACCTGTCCTCAGAGACCATGATAAACACTGACACAGAGCAGAATAGAGACTGTTCCCCCTACATAGGGTCACTTGGCAGATATGGATTGACACCTGTCCTAAGGATCCCTAATACACACTGTCACAGAGCAGAATAGGGACTGTTCCCCATACATAGGGTCACTTGGCAGATATGGATTGACACCTGTCCTCAGAGATCATGATACACACTGACACAGAGCAGAATAGAGACTGCTCCCCCTACATAGGGACACTTGGCAGATGTGGATTGACACCTGCCCTCAGAGACCATGATACACACTGACACAGAGCAGAATAGAGACTGTTCCCCCTACATAGGGTCACTTGTCAGATATGGATTGACACCTGTCCTCAAAGCCCCTGATACACACTGACACAGAGCAGAATAGAGACTGTTCCCCCTACATAGGGTCACTTAGCAGATATGGATTGACACCTGTCCTCAGAGACCATGATACACACTGACACAGAGAAGAATAGAGACTGTTCCCCCTACATAGGGTCACTTGGCAGATATGGATTGACACCTGTCCTCAGAGACCATGATACACACTGACACAGAGCAGAATAGAGACTGTACCCCCTACATAGGGTCACTTGGCAGATATGAATTGACACCTGTCCTCAGAGACCATGATACACACTGACACAGAGCAGTATAGAGACTGTTCCCCGCACATAGGGTCACTTGGCAGATATGGATTGACACCTGTCCTCAGAGACCATGATACACACTGACACAGAGCAGAATAGAGACTGTTCCCCCTACATAGGGTCACTTGGCAGATATGAATTGACACCTGTCCTCAGAGACCATGATACACACTGACACAGAGCAGAATAGAGACTGTTCCCCGTACATAGGGTCACTTGGCAGATATAGATTGACACCTGTCCTAAGGATCCCTGATACACACTGTCACAGAGCAGAATAGGGACTGTTCCCCCTACATAGGATCATTTGGCAGATATGAATTGACACCTGTCCTCAGAGATCATGATACACACTGACACAGAGCAGAACAGAGACTGTTCCCCCTACATAGGGTCACTTGGCAGATTTGGATTGACTCCTGTCCTCAGAGCCCCTGATACACACTGACACAGAGCAGAATAGAGACTGTTCCCCCTACATAGGGTCACTTGGCAGATATTGATTGACACCTGTCGTCAAAGCCCCTGATACACACTGACACAGAGCAGAATAGAGACTGTTCCCCCTACATAGGGTCACTTAGCAGATATGGATTGACACCTGTCCTCAGAGACCATGATACACACTGACACAGAGCAGAATAGAGACTGTTCCCCCTACATAGGGTCACTTGGCAGATATGAATTGACACCTGTCCTCAGAGACCATGATACACACTGACACAGAGCAGAATAGAGACTGTTCCCCGTACATAGGGTCACTTGGCAGATAAAGATTGACACCTGTCCTAAGGATCCCTGATACACACTGTCACAGAGCAGAATAGGGACTGTTCCCCCTACATAGGATCACTTGGCAGATATGAATTGACACCTGTCCTCAGAGATCATGATACACACTGACACAGAGCAGAACAGAGACTGTTCCCCCTACATAGGGTCACTTGGCAGATTTGGATTGACACCTGTCCTCAGAGCCCCTGATACACACTGACACAGAGCAGAATAGAGACTGTTCCCCCTACATAGGGTCACTTGGCAGATATGGATTGACACCTGTCGTCAAAGCCCCTGATACACACTGACACAGAGCAGAATAGAGACTGTTCCCCCTACATAGGGTCACTTGGCAGATATGGATTGACACCTGTCCTCAGAGACCATGATACACACTGACACAGAGCAGAATAGAGACTGTTCCCCCTCTCATAGGGTCACTTGGCAGATATGAATTGACACCTGTCCTCAGAGACCATGATACACACTGACACAGAGCAGAATAGAGACTGTTCCCCGTACATAGGGTCACTTGGCAGATATGGATTGACACCTGTCCTAAGGATCCCTGATACACACTGTCACAGAGCAGAATAGGGACTGTTCCCCGTACATAGGGTCACTTGGCAGATATGGATTGACACCTGTCCTCAGAGATCATGATACACACTGACACAGAGCAGAATAGAGACTGCTCACCCTACATAGGGACACTTGGCAGATATGGATTGACACCTGCCCTCAGAGACCATGATACACACTGACACAGAGCAGAATAGAGACTGCTCCCCTTACATAGGGACACTTGGCAGATATGGATTGACACCTGCCCTCAGAGACCATGATACACACTGACACAGAGCAGAATAGAGACTGTTCCCCCTACATAGGGTCACTTGGCAGATATGGATTGACACCTGTCCTCAGAGACCATGATACACACTGACACAGAGCAGAATAGAGACTGTTCCCCGTACATAGGGTCACTTGGCAGATATGGATTGACACCTGTCCTCAGAGACCATGATACACACTGACACAGAGCAGAATAGAGACTGTTCCCCCTCTCATAGGGTCACTTGGCAGATATGAATTGACACCTGTCCTCAGAGACCATGATACACACTGACACAGAGCAGAATAGAGACTGTTCCCCGTACATAGGGTCACTTGGCAGATATGGATTGACACCTGTCCTAAGGATCCCTGATACACACTGTCACAGAGCAGAATAGGGACTGTTCCCCGTACATAGGGTCACTTGGCAGATATGGATTGACACCTGTCCTCAGAGATCATGATACACACTGACACAGAGCAGAATAGAGACTGCTCCCCCTACATAGGGACACTTGGCAGATATGGATTGACACCTGCCCTCAGAGACCATGATACACACTGACACAGAGCAGAATAGAGACTGTTCCCCCTACATAGGGTCACTTGGCAGATATGGATTGACACCTGTCCTCAAAGCCCCTGATACACACTGACACAGAGCAGAATAGAGACTGTTCCCCCTACATAGGGTCACTTAGCAGATATGGATTGACACCTGTCCTCAGAGACCATGATACACACTGACACAGAGCAGAATAGAGACTGTTCCCCCTACATAGGGTCACTTGGCAGATATGGATTGACACCTGTCCTCAGAGACCATGATACACACTGACACAGAGCAGAATAGAGACTGTTCCCCCTACATAGGGTCACTTGGCAGATATGAATTGACACCTGTCCTCAGAGACCATGATACACACTGACACAGAGCAGAATAGAGACTGTTCCCCGTACATAGGGTCACTTGGCAGATATGGATTGACACCTGTCCTAATGATCCCTGATACACACTGTCACAGAGCAGAATAGGGACTGTTCCCCGTACATTGGGTCACTTGGCAGATATGGATTGACACCTGTCCTCAGAGATCATGATACACACTGACACAGAGCAGAATAGAGACTGCTCCCCCTACATAGGGACACTTGGCAGATATGGATTGACACCTGCCCTCAGAGACCATGATACACACTGACACAGAGCAGAATAGAGACTGTTCCCCCTACATAGGGTCACTTGGCAGATATGGATTGACACCTGTCCTCAAAGCCCCTGATACACACTGACACAGAGCAGAATAGAGACTGTTCCCCCTACATAGGGTCACTTAGCAGATATGGATTGACACCTGTCCTCAGAGACCATGATACACACTGACACAGAGCAGAATAGAGACTGTTCCCCCTACATAGGGTCACTTGGCAGATATGGATTGACACCTGTCCTCAGAGACCATGATACACACTGACACAGAGCAGAATAGAGACTGTTCCCCCTACATAGGGTCACTTGGCAGATATGAATTGACACCTGTCCTCAGAGACCATGATACACACTGACACAGAGCAGAATAGAGACTGTTCCCCCTAGATAGGGTCACTTGGCAGATATGAATTGACACCTGTCCTCAGAGACCATGATACACACTGACACAGAGCAGAATAGAGACTGTTCGCCGTACATAGGGTCACTTGGCAGATATGGATTGACACCTGTCCTAAGGATCCCTGATACACACTGTCACAGAGCAGAATAGGGACTGTTCCCCCTACATAGGGTCACTTGGCAGATATGGATTGACACCTGTCCTCAAAGCCCCTGATACACACTGACACAGAGCAGAATAGAGACTGTTCCCCCTACATAGGGTCACTTAGCAGATATGGATTGACACCTGTCCTCAGAGACCATGATACACACTGACACAGAGCAGAATAGAGACTGTTCCCCCTACATAGGGTCACTTGGCAGATATGGATTGACACCTGTCCTCAGAGACCATGATACACACTGACACAGAGCAGAATAGAGACTGTTCCCCCTACATAGGGTCACTTGGCAGATATGAATTGACACCTGTCCTCAGAGACCATGATACACACTGACACAGAGCAGAATAGAGACTGTTCCCCCTAGATAGGGTCACTTGGCAGATATGAATTGACACCTGTCCTCAGAGACCATGATACACACTGACACAGAGCAGAATAGAGACTGTTCCCCGTACATAGGGTCACTTGGCAGATATGGATTGACACCTGTCCTAAGGATCCCTGATACACACTGTCACAGAGCAGAATATGGACTGTTCCCCCTACATAGGATCACTTGGCAGATATGGATTGACACCTGTCCTCAGAAATCATGATACACACTGACACAGAGCAGAATAGAGACTGTTCCCCCTACATAGGGTCACTTGGCAGATTTTGAATTGACACCTGTCCTCAGAGCCCCCGATACACACTGACACAGAGCAGAATAGAGACTGTTCCCCCTACATAGGGTCACTTGGCAGATATGGATTGACACCTGTCGTCAAAGCCCCTGATACACACTGACACAGAGCAGAATAGAGACTGTTCCCCCTACATAGGGTCACTTAGCAGATATGGATTGACACCTGTCCTCAGAGACCATGATAAACACTGACACAGAGCAGAATAGAGACTGTTCCCCCTACATAGGGTCACTTGGCAGATATGGATTGACACCTGTCCTAAGGATCCCTAATACACACTGTCACAGAGCAGAATAGGGACTGTTCCCCATACATAGGGTCACTTGGCAGATATGGATTGACACCTGTCCTCAGAGATCATGATACACACTGACACAGAGCAGAATAGAGACTGCTCCCCCTACATAGGGACACTTGGCAGATGTGGATTGACACCTGCCCTCAGAGACCATGATACACACTGACACAGAGCAGAATAGAGACTGTTCCCCCTA
The DNA here is from genome assembly GCF_036172605.1 of Pelobates fuscus. Taxonomy (NCBI): domain Eukaryota; kingdom Metazoa; phylum Chordata; class Amphibia; order Anura; family Pelobatidae; genus Pelobates; species Pelobates fuscus. The sequence continues at coordinate 126,588 of NC_086322.1, forward strand.
CATAGGGTCACTTGTCAGATATGGATTGACACCTGTCCTCAAAGCCCCTGATACACACTGACACAGAGCAGAATAGAGACTGTTCCCCCTACATAGGGTCACTTAGCAGATATGGATTGACACCTGTCCTCAGAGACCATGATACACACTGACACAGAGAAGAATAGAGACTGTTCCCCCTACATAGGGTCACTTGGCAGATATGGATTGACACCTGTCCTCAGAGACCATGATACACACTGACACAGAGCAGAATAGAGACTGTACCCCCTACATAGGGTCACTTGGCAGATATGAATTGACACCTGTCCTCAGAGACCATGATACACACTGACACAGAGCAGTATAGAGACTGTTCCCCGCACATAGGGTCACTTGGCAGATATGGATTGACACCTGTCCTCAGAGACCATGATACACACTGACACAGAGCAGAATAGAGACTGTTCCCCCTACATAGGGTCACTTGGCAGATATGAATTGACACCTGTCCTCAGAGACCATGATACACACTGACACAGAGCAGAATAGAGACTGTTCCCCGTACATAGGGTCACTTGGCAGATATAGATTGACACCTGTCCTAAGGATCCCTGATACACACTGTCACAGAGCAGAATAGGGACTGTTCCCCCTACATAGGATCATTTGGCAGATATGAATTGACACCTGTCCTCAGAGATCATGATACACACTGACACAGAGCAGAACAGAGACTGTTCCCCCTACATAGGGTCACTTGGCAGATTTGGATTGACTCCTGTCCTCAGAGCCCCTGATACACACTGACACAGAGCAGAATAGAGACTGTTCCCCCTACATAGGGTCACTTGGCAGATATTGATTGACACCTGTCGTCAAAGCCCCTGATACACACTGACACAGAGCAGAATAGAGACTGTTCCCCCTACATAGGGTCACTTAGCAGATATGGATTGACACCTGTCCTCAGAGACCATGATACACACTGACACAGAGCAGAATAGAGACTGTTCCCCCTACATAGGGTCACTTGGCAGATATGAATTGACACCTGTCCTCAGAGACCATGATACACACTGACACAGAGCAGAATAGAGACTGTTCCCCGTACATAGGGTCACTTGGCAGATAAAGATTGACACCTGTCCTAAGGATCCCTGATACACACTGTCACAGAGCAGAATAGGGACTGTTCCCCCTACATAGGATCACTTGGCAGATATGAATTGACACCTGTCCTCAGAGATCATGATACACACTGACACAGAGCAGAACAGAGACTGTTCCCCCTACATAGGGTCACTTGGCAGATTTGGATTGACACCTGTCCTCAGAGCCCCTGATACACACTGACACAGAGCAGAATAGAGACTGTTCCCCCTACATAGGGTCACTTGGCAGATATGGATTGACACCTGTCGTCAAAGCCCCTGATACACACTGACACAGAGCAGAATAGAGACTGTTCCCCCTACATAGGGTCACTTGGCAGATATGGATTGACACCTGTCCTCAGAGACCATGATACACACTGACACAGAGCAGAATAGAGACTGTTCCCCGTACATAGGGTCACTTGGCAGATATGGATTGACACCTGTCCTCAGAGACCATGATACACACTGACACAGAGCAGAATAGAGACTGTTCCCCCTCTCATAGGGTCACTTGGCAGATATGAATTGACACCTGTCCTCAGAGACCATGATACACACTGACACAGAGCAGAATAGAGACTGTTCCCCGTACATAGGGTCACTTGGCAGATATGGATTGACACCTGTCCTAAGGATCCCTGATACACACTGTCACAGAGCAGAATAGGGACTGTTCCCCGTACATAGGGTCACTTGGCAGATATGGATTGACACCTGTCCTCAGAGATCATGATACACACTGACACAGAGCAGAATAGAGACTGCTCCCCCTACATAGGGACACTTGGCAGATATGGATTGACACCTGCCCTCAGAGACCATGATACACACTGACACAGAGCAGAATAGAGACTGTTCCCCCTACATAGGGTCACTTGGCAGATATGGATTGACACCTGTCCTCAAAGCCCCTGATACACACTGACACAGAGCAGAATAGAGACTGTTCCCCCTACATAGGGTCACTTAGCAGATATGGATTGACACCTGTCCTCAGAGACCATGATACACACTGACACAGAGCAGAATAGAGACTGTTCCCCCTACATAGGGTCACTTGGCAGATATGGATTGACACCTGTCCTCAGAGACCATGATACACACTGACACAGAGCAGAATAGAGACTGTTCCCCCTACATAGGGTCACTTGGCAGATATGAATTGACACCTGTCCTCAGAGACCATGATACACACTGACACAGAGCAGAATAGAGACTGTTCCCCGTACATAGGGTCACTTGGCAGATATGGATTGACACCTGTCCTAATGATCCCTGATACACACTGTCACAGAGCAGAATAGGGACTGTTCCCCGTACATTGGGTCACTTGGCAGATATGGATTGACACCTGTCCTCAGAGATCATGATACACACTGACACAGAGCAGAATAGAGACTGCTCCCCCTACATAGGGACACTTGGCAGATATGGATTGACACCTGCCCTCAGAGACCATGATACACACTGACACAGAGCAGAATAGAGACTGTTCCCCCTACATAGGGTCACTTGGCAGATATGGATTGACACCTGTCCTCAAAGCCCCTGATACACACTGACACAGAGCAGAATAGAGACTGTTCCCCCTACATAGGGTCACTTAGCAGATATGGATTGACACCTGTCCTCAGAGACCATGATACACACTGACACAGAGCAGAATAGAGACTGTTCCCCCTACATAGGGTCACTTGGCAGATATGGATTGACACCTGTCCTCAGAGACCATGATACACACTGACACAGAGCAGAATAGAGACTGTTCCCCCTACATAGGGTCACTTGGCAGATATGAATTGACACCTGTCCTCAGAGACCATGATACACATTGACACAGAGCAGAATAGAGACTGTTCCCCCTAGATAGGGTCACTTGGCAGATATGAATTGACACCTGTCCTCAGAGACCATGATACACACTGACACAGAGCAGAATAGAGACTGTTCCCCGTACATAGGGTCACTTGGCAGATATGGATTGACACCTGTCCTAAGGATCCCTGATACACACTGTCACAGAGCAGAATAGGGACTGTTCCCCCTACATAGGGTCACTTGGCAGATATGGATTGACACCTGTCCTCAAAGCCCCTGATACACACTGACACAGAGCAGAATAGAGACTGTTCCCCCTACATAGGGTCACTTAGCAGATATGGATTGACACCTGTCCTCAGAGACCATGATACACACTGACACAGAGCAGAATAGAGACTGTTCCCCCTACATAGGGTCACTTGGCAGATATGGATTGACACCTGTCCTCAGAGACCATGATACACACTGACACAGAGCAGAATAGAGACTGTTCCCCCTACATAGGGTCACTTGGCAGATATGAATTGACACCTGTCCTCAGAGACCATGATACACACTGACACAGAGCAGAATAGAGACTGTTCCCCCTAGATAGGGTCACTTGGCAGATATGAATTGACACCTGTCCTCAGAGACCATGATACACACTGACACAGAGCAGAATAGAGACTGTTCCCCGTACATAGGGTCACTTGGCAGATATGGATTGACACCTGTCCTAAGGATCCCTGATACACACTGTCACAGAGCAGAATATGGACTGTTCCCCCTACATAGGATCACTTGGCAGATATGGATTGACACCTGTCCTCAGAAATCATGATACACACTGACACAGAGCAGAATAGAGACTGTTCCCCCTACATAGGGTCACTTGGCAGATTTTGAATTGACACCTGTCCTCAGAGCCCCCGATACACACTGACACAGAGCAGAATAGAGACTGTTCCCCCTACATAGGGTCACTTGGCAGATATGGATTGACACCTGTCGTCAGAGCCCCTGATACACACTGACACAGAGCAGAATAGAGACTGTTCCCCCTACATAGGGTCACTTAGCAGATATGGATTGACACCTGTCCTCAGAGACCATGATAAACACTGACACAGAGCAGAATAGAGACTGTTCCCCCTACATAGGGTCACTTGGCAGATATGGATTGACACCTGTCCTAAGGATCCCTAATACACACTGTCACAGAGCAGAATAGGGACTGTTCCCCATACATAGGGTCACTTGGCAGATATGGATTGACACCTGTCCTCAGAGATCATGATACACACTGACACAGAGCAGAATAGAGACTGCTCCCCCTACATAGGGACACTTGGCAGATGTGGATTGACACCTGCCCTCAGAGACCATGATACACACTGACACAGAGCAGAATAGAGACTGTTCCCCCTACATAGGGTCACTTGTCAGATATGGATTGACACCTGTCCTCAAAGCCCCTGATACACACTGACACAGAGCAGAATAGAGACTGTTCCCCCTACATAGGGTCACTTAGCAGATATGGATTGACACCTGTCCTCAGAGACCATGATACACACTGACACAGAGAAGAATAGAGACTGTTCCCCCTACATAGGGTCACTTGGCAGATATGGATTGACACCTGTCCTCAGAGACCATGATACACACTGACACAGAGCAGAATAGAGACTGTTCCCCCTACATAGGGTCACTTGGCAGATATGAATTGACACCTGTCCTCAGAGACCATGATACACACTGACACAGAGCAGTATAGAGACTGTTCCCCGCACATAGGGTCACTTGGCAGATATGGATTGACACCTGTCCTCAGAGACCATGATACACACTGACACAGAGCAGAATAGAGACTGTTCCCCCTACATAGGGTCACTTGGCAGATATGAATTGACACCTGTCCTCAGAGACCATGATACACACTGACACAGAGCAGAATAGAGACTGTTCCCCGTACATAGGGTCACTTGGCAGATATAGATTGACACCTGTCCTAAGGATCCCTGATACACACTGTCACAGAGCAGAATAGGGACTGTTCCCCCTACATAGGATCATTTGGCAGATATGAATTGACACCTGTCCTCAGAGATCATGATACACACTGACACAGAGCAGAACAGAGACTGTTCCCCCTACATAGGGTCACTTGGCAGATTTGGATTGACTCCTGTCCTCAGAGCCCCTGATACACACTGACACAGAGCAGAATAGAGACTGTTCCCCCTACATAGGGTCACTTGGCAGATATTGATTGACACCTGTCGTCAAAGCCCCTGATACACACTGACACAGAGCAGAATAGAGACTGTTCCCCCTACATAGGGTCACTTAGCAGATATGGATTGACACCTGTCCTCAGAGACCATGATACACACTGACACAGAGCAGAATAGAGACTGTTCCCCCTACATAGGGTCACTTGGCAGATATGAATTGACACCTGTCCTCAGAGACCATGATACACACTGACACAGAGCAGAATAGAGACTGTTCCCCGTACATAGGGTCACTTGGCAGATAAAGATTGACACCTGTCCTAAGGATCCCTGATACACACTGTCACAGAGCAGAATAGGGACTGTTCCCCCTACATAGGATCACTTGGCAGATATGAATTGACACCTGTCCTCAGAGATCATGATACACACTGACACAGAGCAGAACAGAGACTGTTCCCCCTACATAGGGTCACTTGGCAGATTTGGATTGACACCTGTCCTCAGAGCCCCTGATACACACTGACACAGAGCAGAATAGAGACTGTTCCCCCTACATAGGGTCACTTGGCAGATATGGATTGACACCTGTCGTCAAAGCCCCTGATACACACTGACACAGAGCAGAATAGAGACTGTTCCCCCTACATAGGATCACTTGGCTGATATGGATTGACACCTGTCCTCAGAGACCACGATACACACTGACACAGAGCAGAATAGAGACTGTTCCCCGTACATAGGATCACTTGGCAGATATGAATTGACACCTGTCCTCAGAGATCATGATACACACTGACACAGAGCAGAACAGAGACTGTTCCCCCTACATAGGGTCACTTGGCAGATTTGGATTGACACCTGTCCTCAGAGCCCCTGATACACACTGACACAGAGCAGAATAGAGACTGTTCCCCGTACATAGGGTCACTTAGCAGATATGGATTGACACCTGTCCTCAGAGACCATGATACACACTGACACAGAGCAGAATAGAGACTGTTCCCCCTACATAGGGTCACTTGGCAGATATGGATTGACACCTGTCCTCAGAGACCATGATACACACTGACACAGAGCACAATAGAGACTGTTCCCCCTACATAGGGTCACTTGGCTGATATGGATTGACACCTGTCCTCAGAGACCACGATACACACTGACACAGAGCAGAATAGAGACTGTTCCCCGTACATAGGGTCAGTTGGCAGATATGGATTGACACCTGTCCTAAGGATCCCTGATACACACTGTCACAGAGCAGAATAGGGACTGTTCCCCCTACATAGGGTCACTTGGCAGATATGGATTGACACCTGTCCTCAGAGACCATGATACACACTGACACAGAGCACAATAGAGACTGTTCCCCCTACATAGGGTCACTTGGCTGATATGGATTGACACCTGTCCTCAGAGACCACGATACACACTGACACAGAGCAGAATAGAGACTGTTCCCCGTACATAGGGTCACTTGGCAGATATGGATTGACACCTGTCCTAAGGATCCCTGATACACACTGTCACAGAGCAGAATAGGGACTGTTCCCCCTACATAGGGTCACTTGGCAGATATGGATTGACACCTGTCCTCAGAGATCATGATACACACTGACACAGAGCAGAAAATAGACTGTTCCCCCTACATAGGGTCACTTGGCAGGTATGGATTGACACCTGTCCTCAGAGACCATGATACACACTAACACAGAACAGAATAGAGACTGTTCCCCCTACATAGGGTCACTTAGCAGATATGGATTAACACCTGTCCTCAGAGCCCCATTTACACACTGACACAGAGCAGAATAGAGACTGTTCCCCCTACATAGGGTCACTTGGCAGATATGGATTGACACCTGTTCTCAGAGACCATGATACACACTGACACAGAGCAGAATAGAGACTGTTCCCCCTACATAGGGTCACTTGGCAGATATGGATTGACACCTGTCCTCAGAGCCCCTGATACACACTGACACAGAGCAGAATAGGGACTGTTCCACCTACATAGGGTCACTTGGCAGATATGGATTGACACCTGTCCTCAGAGACCTAATTGTGTAATAATGGTATCTATACCATACTATTATATAATTACCTATTGTATAATATTGGCAGGGGCAAGGAAATTCCCTCTAAATAGATGGGTATAGGCAGAGAGTATGGAGACCGGAGTGATAAAGTGTCAATAAGGTGATATAAAGTTAAATGTATCACAGACACACAGCCACCCTTTCTCTTAGCTAGTTTCCAGAAATGCTGGATAGGTAGAAGGGCTATAAAGACCCAGAGAGGTCTAAGAAGAATCCTCTAAACTAGCCCTAATCTCCTTAAACACCTTCAAGGGTGTTCTAAGCTAAAGCTCAATCTAAACGTTTAGATGACTGCCTGATTTCCCATCACAGATGCTGGCTAGGAATAACAGTGTGCAAGACAAAGAGTGGGTCTAAGTGCCCATAGTGCAGTAAAGTGTCCCTAGTGAAGTGAAAAAGAGAATAACGAGCTGGCGCCCAAGAGTATAACGAGCTGGCGCCCTATCAGGGGACGTGTATATGGCATCGATTTTAGGAACCGGGAGATGGAAAAAGATGCTTGGTTAGTCCTCCTACTTCAAATTTGGGGCACTGCGCGTGCAATCTAATGTGCCACCAGATAGGAGTGGTGTGTTAAGTAGTACTATTCCTATCAGTTTAATCCCTGTTATGTGCCTTTTTTTTGGTTTGGTGTTTGAAGCCACAGTGCAGCACCAGAGGGACGAAAAATTAGGCATGTACACATGCCTGAAAAATTAGGTATTGTTGCAGCCGCTGCTGTAGCAGCGGCCATAAAAATTGATGTTTGTTTCCCAGGCCGAAAGTGCCCTAAAGCATTGCGGCTTGAACCCTAGTTGGTGGCGGATAAGTCACGCAAGTCAACCGGCATTCAGAGCTAAAATACAGCAGCGTGTGGACCATTTTTAGCCCAAGGCAGCTCATCTCATCAGGCCTTTTTTAGTCGAATGTATCGCCCACTGTCAGTCCCTTCGGGATCCATCCCTCATTCATCTTAATAAAGGTGAGGTAATCTAGACTTTTTTGACCTAGGCGACTTCTCTTCTCAATGACAATACCTCCTGCTGCACTGAAGGTCCTTTCTGACAGGACACTTGAAGCGGGGCAGGCCAGAAGTTCTATCGCAAATTGGGATAGCTCAGGCCACAGGTCAAGCCTGCACACCCAGTAGTCAAGGGGTTCATCGCTCCTCAGAGTGTCGATATCTGCAGTTAAGGCGAGGTAGAAATAAATTTCATCCGGGTACCTTCCACTGCCGTATCCAAATAGCCACAAATGTTTTGAACGCCTCAGACTCCACCAGCTTGTATGGTAAAAGCTGTCGGGCTAATAGTTCAGACAAGCCAGCTGTCAGACGCTGGGCAAGGGGGTGACTTTCTGACATTGGCTTCTTACGCTCAAACATGTCCTTGACAGACACCTAACTGTGGGCATATGAGCGGGAACTGCTCAAGGCGAGAGACGGAGTGGCGGATGGTTGAGAGGGGGCAAGGAGGACAGCAGTGGTTGACGTGGCTGAAGATGCTGGACCAGGAGGAGGATGGCGGCTTTGAGTTTGTGTGCTGCTTGTACTCATGTGTTGATCCCATAGGCGTTTGTGATGTGCGATCATGTGCCTACGCAAAGCAGTTCTACCTAGGTGGGTGTTGGACTTCCCACGACTCAGTTTATTTTGGCACAGGTTGCAAATGGCATCGCTGTTATCAGAGGCAGACACACAAAAAAAATGCCACACTGCTGAGCTCTGCAATGACGGCACTCTGGTGGTGGACACAGCATGCGTTGATTGGCGTGCTGTCGGGTTGACCCCGGGTGCCGATGCATGCTGTCTGACTGTGCCACTAGCTCCTTGCGACGACCTCCCCCTGCTTCCAACTCGTCTCCTCCTCCTCCTCTCTGTCTCCGCATATTAACTTTCACCCTGTTCTTCTTCTTGCCGAGCGGGCACCCACATGACATCCATGGACGCATCGTCATCATCAACCGCTTCACTTGTATCTGACAACTCAGCAAAGGAAGAAGCAGCGGGTACAACATCATCATCATCATCACACCGTACGTCCATGTGTGTAATGCTGCCTGCCTGAGACATATCCCTGTTATCTACATCCTCTGGCAATAATGGTTGCGCATCACTCATTTCTTCAAACGGATGTGTAAATAACTCCTCTGACATACCAAGTGAAGCGGCTGTGGTGCTAGTGTTGGTGGTGGCGGCAGGCGGGTGACTGGTATCTTGAGAGGTGCCCGAAGCTAAGCTGGAGGAGGATGGTGAGTCAAGGTTCCGAGTGGAGGCTGTAGAAGATTGGGTGTCCTGTGTTAGCCAGTCAACTATGTCCTCAGAACTTTTCAAGTTCAGGGTACGTGGCCTCTGAAAACTGGGCTTATTCTAGGGCAAAAGGGAATCACAGCACCACGACCACGATGGCCCCTGCGGGGTGGCCTGCCTCTGCCTGTCATTTTTGGGGGGATCAGTGATACTATGCATGCAAGCTGCTGTGAGACCAGATATGAGTGGCACTGTGCAGTGGCAGAGGTTGGCAGAGTACACGCTGTAGGCCTGACACACCCGCTTGAAGACGAGTAACTGCTATTCAATCTATAACAGTGAAAAAAGTTTTTTGTTTTTAAATGCACGCTATTGTGACACCAGATATGAGTGGCAATGTGCACTGGCAGAGGTTGGCAGAGTACAAGCTGTTGGCCTGACACTCGCTTGAAGGACACTGACTGCTATTAGCTTACAGTGAAAAACTTTTTTTCTTTTTAAAGGCACGCTATTGTCACACCAGATATGAGTGGCAAAGTGGACTGGCAGAGGTTGGCAGAGTACACGCTGAAGACCTGACACACCAGCTTGAAGGACACTGACTGCTATTAGCTTACAGTGAAAAACTTTTTTTCTTTTTAAAGGCACGCTATTGTCACACCAGATATGAGTGGCAAAGTGGACTGGCAGAGGTTGGCAGAGTACACGCTGTTTGCCTGACACACCCGCTTGAAGACAAGTAACTGCTATTCAATCTATAACAGTGAAAAAAGTTTTTTGTTTTTAAATGCACACTATTGTGACACCAGATATGAGTGGCAAAGTGGACTGGCAGAGGTTGGCAGAGTACACGCTGAAGGCCTGACACACCAGCTTGAAGGACACTGACTGCTATTAGCTTACAGTGAAAAACTTTTTTTCTTTTTAAAGGCACGCTATTGTCACACCAGATATGAGTGGCAAAGTGGACTGGCAGAGGTTGGCAGAGTACACGCTGTTTGCCTGACACACCCGCTTGAAGACAAGTAACTGCTATTCAATCTATAACAGTGAAAAAAGTTTTTTGTTTTTAAATGCACACTATTGTGACACCAGATATGAGTGGCAAAGTGGACTGGCAGAGGTTGGCAGAGTACACGCTGAAGGCCTGACACTCGCTTGAAGGACACTGACTGCTATTAGCTTACAGTGAAAAACTTTTTTCTTTTTAAAGGCACGCTATTGTCACACCAGATATGAGTGGCAAAGTGGACTGGCAGAGGTTGGCAGAGTACACGCTGAAGGCCTGACACACCAGCTTGAAGGACACTGACTGCTATTAGCTTACAGTGAAAAACTTTTTTTCTTTTTAAAGGCACGCTATTGTCACACCAGATATGAGTGGCAAAGTGGACTGGCAGAGGTTGGCAGAGTACACGCTGAAGGCCTGACACCCATACGCTTGCAGACAACTAACTGCTATTCAATCTATTACAGTGAAATTTTTTATTTTTTTTTAAATGCAAGCTTAAGCTATTGTGACACCAGATATGAGTGGTGGCACTGGGCAAGTGGGCACAGTATCCACTGTGAGCCTGACACAGAAGCTGGCAGACAACTAACTGCTATTCAATCTATTACAGTGAAAAACTATTTTTGGTTTTTAAATGCAAGCTTAAGCTATTGTGACACCAGATATGAGTGATGGCACTGGGCAAGTGGGCACAGTATCCACTGTGAGCCTGACACAGAAGCTGGCAGACAGGCAACTGCAATTACATTACACACACAAAAAAAAGTAGACTGATGTTCTAGCCCTAAAAAGGGCTTTTTGGGGTGCTGTCCTTACAGCAGAGATCAGATGAGTCCTTCAGTACTGTAGTGGACACTGAATACACTAGCCTAGCTATCAATTTCCCTATCAAATGAGCAGCAGCTACACTTTCCCTCCTCTATCTAAGAATGCAGCTTCAGAATGAATCTAAAATGGATGCTGTACAGGAGGTGGGAGGGTCTGGAAGGGAGGGTCTGCTGCTAATTTGCTGGAATGTGTCTGCTGACCGTGAGGCACAGGGTCAAAGTTTACTCAATGATGACGAATAGGGGGCGGATCGAACCGCGCATGTGTTCACCCGCTGTGGCGAACGCGAACACGCTATGTTCGCCAGGAACTATTCGCCAGCGAACAGTTCGGTACATCACTAATAATAAGTGGTGATCTTATTCTGGGTATATAATAACTGGCGATCTTATTCTGGGTATATAATAATTGGTGATCTTATTCTGGGTATATAATAACTAGTGACCTCATTCTGGGTATATAATAATTGGTGATCTTATTCTAGGTATATAATAATTGGCGATCTTATTCTGTGTATATATTAACTGGGGATCTTATTCTGAGTATATAATAATTGGTGATCTTATTCTGGGTATATAATAAATATTTGTTCCTGGTGAATAGTATATAATAATTGACATTGTCATATATAATAATAGCGGTGTATACTATGTAATAATATAATAGGATATAATAATAGCTGAAGTGGAAATCAATCAATAAATTGATTATTTTGTGTATCTGCCCCTGGCCAAATTAAGAAACAATGCCTGCACGCTCCCTGAAGTAATTCACACCAGACACAAGTTTCAGGTTAATGAAGAACTTGAGGAATGTTTATTCAGGGGCAGGCGACCCCTTATAAAGCACAATTACATCATAAGCATTGTCAGAGATAACATAGAATTATAAATCAGTAATTGGTTAAGTGTTAAGTGGTTCATTCAAAGCACGTCCTACTGGGTGTGCCATCTTATGTCATTACTGTCGTCATGAAGTTCTCCCCCGGATTCCAGCACCATCTGGGAAATTAGAGTGTTTGGTTGATGGGTGGGGTACTCCTGAGTGACATCTAGTGGTCATTTTAGTAATTTATTGAATAATACTGATTATAACTAAATGGAGTAAATAGGCATTTTACTAACTAAAATTAGGGTAATATTCAATTTCCACAACAATAGCGGTGTATACTATATAATAATATAATATGAAGATATAATAATAGCGGTGTATACTATATAATAATATAATATTAAGATATAATAATAGCGGTGTATACTATATAAAAATATAATAAGAAGATATAATAATAGCGGTGTATACTATATAATAATATAATATGAAGATATAATAGCGGTGTATACTATATAATAATATAATATGAAGATATAATAATAGCGGTGTATACTCTATAATAATATAATATTAAGATATAATAATAGCGGTGTATACTCTATAATAATATAATATGAAGATATAATAATAGCGGTGTATACTCTATAATAATATAATATGAAGATATAATAATAGCGGTGTATTATATGAATATGAAGATATAATAATAGCGGTGTATACTATATAATAATATAATATGAAGATATAATAATAGCGGTGTATACTATATAATAATATAATATGAAGATATAATAATAGCGGTGTATACTATATAATAATATAATATGAAGATATAATAGCGGTGTATACTATGTAATAATATAATATTAAGATATAATAATAGCGGTGTATACTATATAATAATATAATATGAAGATATAATAATAGCGGTGTATACTATATAATAATATAATATGAAGATATAATAATAGCGGTGTATACTATATAATAATATAATATGAAGATATAATAGCGGTGTATACTATGTAATAATATAATATGAAGATATAATAATAGCGGTGAATACTATTTAATAATATAATATGAAGATATAATAATAGCGGTGTATACTATGTAATAATATAATATTAAGATATAATAATAGCGGTGTATACTATATAAAAATATAATAAGAAGATATAATAATAGCGGTGTATACTATATAATAATATAATATGAAGATATAATAATAGCGGTGTATTATATGAATATGAAGATATAATATAATATGAAGATATAATAATAGCGGTGTATACTATATAATAATATAATATGAAGATATAATAGCGGTGTATACTATGTAATAATATAATATGAAGATATAATAATAGCGGTGTATACTATATAATAATATAATATTAAGATATAATAATAGCGGTGTATACTATATAATAATATAATATGAAGATATAATAATAGCGGTGTATACTATATAATAATATAATATGAAGATATAATAATAGCGGTGTATTATATGAATATGAAGATATAATATAATATGAAGATATAATAATAGCGGTGTATACTATATAGTAATATAATATGAAGATATAATAATAGCGGTGTATACTATATAATAATATAATATGAAGATATAATAGCGGTGTATACTATGTAATAATATAACATGAAGATATAATAATAACGGTGCATACGCTATAATAATATAATATGAAGATATAATAATAGCGGTGTATACTCTATAATAATATAATATGAAGATATAATAATAGCGGTGTATACTATATAATAATATAATATGAAGATATAATAATAGCGGTGTATACTATATAATAATATAATATGAAGATATAATAATAGCGGTGAATACTCTATAATAATATAATATGAAGATATAGTAATAGCGGTGTATACTATGTAATATGAAGATATAATAACAGCGGTGTATACTATATAATAATATAATATGAAGATATAATAATAGCGGTGTATACTATATAATAATATAATATGAAGATATAATAATAGCGGTGTATACTATATAATAATATAATATGAAGATAATATTTTTGTTGTTTCCGTTTTGCCCATAACAAAGATGGCGGCCGCTGTTTGTCTCATTGTTCGCGAGTGATAAAGTTTCAGAGTTTTCCCCTAGTGTTTGAACACTATGGCCGCTGCCATCTGTCTGTCAGTGAGAAGGAGAGATATGAGGCTTTGGGGAGCCAGACCCCGAGTGTTCAGCAATGGGTTCCTGGCCAAGATATCGGGGTTCAGGAGGCCGGGTGGCAGTACAGGGGGGCAGAGCATGACGGCTGGGGTACAGAGGACGGGGGAAATTCGGGGTTCAGGGGGACAGGACCTGCTTTCAGACATAGCTCGAGGTTCAGGGGTGCAGAGCATGTCCCCAGTTAGACATTGGGGTTCAGGGGTGCAGGGCATGTCCCCAGGTAGACATTGGGGTTCAGGGGTGCAGAGCATGTCCCCAGTTAGACATTGGGGTTCAGGGGTGCAGGGCATGTCCCCAGGTAGACATTGGGGTTCAGGGGTGCAGGGCATGTCCCCAGGTAGACATTGGGGTTCAGGGGTGCAGGGCATGTCCCCAGGTAGACATTGGGGTTCAGGGGTGCAGGGCATGTCCCCAGATAGACATTGGGGTTCAGGGGTGCAGGGCATGTCCCCAGATAGACATTGGGGTTCAGGGGTGCAGGGCATGTCCCCAGATAGACATTGGGGTTCAGGGGTGCAGGGCATGTCCCCAGGTAGATATTGGGGTTCAGGGGTACAGCTGATGGGTTTAAGAGCATCCAGCTATTTTGGTAAGCATGCCATTGATGCAGAAGGCAGGAGGTGTATGGAGGTGGAGGAAATTCTGGATAGCCATTGGGGTACAGGGGTTCAGTGTGAATATGAAGAGCACAATATGGGCTCAGAAGATGCGTGTTTCTCAATCCAAAGAGTGGAATCAGGAGTTGGTAGATGGAGCAGTGCATGGACACTGTATGCTGGCGTGATGCTAGGGGTTGGTTTTGGCTTCTGGGTGTGGAGCCGAGGACTCCCTGGAGCTACGGATGTGATGGCAGCTAAGCCGTATGAAGACCAAGAAAAGGTCACCCCCTCACCTGGAGCCCGGACGAGCTTCAACTTTATAGCTGACGTGGCAGAAAAAACTGCACCCGCTGTGGTAAATATAGAGATCCTTGGGAGGTGAGTGATTTAGGAAGTGGAAAACAAACATCTCTCAAGGATAGCCCCACACCCCCATATCTGTTTAAGTCTATTCATGAACCATGCATCAACATACGTGTGTGTCTAGCAGATCTGTCATGTTTACCTGGACACGTGTAAGTTGTATGAATTGGGCTGCCTTCCAGGTTTCACTATTAAACCATTTAATAATGTTTGACAAGGTACTTGGGGTCCACCTCCTCTGGAGTCTGTCACTACTGCAAGGATCTTCCATTCTGTCAGAGCAGGCAGCGGCTAGCATCAGGTGGAACCCAGGTAAGTTGTCAAATGGTTCCCAAATAGTTTGACTGCTTACCTGTGAGGGGCACTTCAAGGTCAATAACCTCTAAAGTGGGTTGTAGTGGTTATGGTGCTTGCCGTCTTTGATTTGATTTCCTCCCTGTATCTTTTCAGTTTGTATATGCAGTGCCTTCCATATGTTTCTCAGCAGTGATCTGTAACGGGGACTATGGCAGCCATAGCTGTGTTATACAAAATCAATATACTGGCTAATTCTCAAAATTGCTGTTTCTATTTTGTCTGAATCCACAGTTTCTAAATAAAGTTTTGGTATTATAAATCTAAATCCGATTCTCTAAGTATTTGTTTTGTCAATGTATGATGTAGTGTCTGAAAAAGTTTGTATTTCTTGGTGGTAACCTACCAGGGGCCATGACCAAGGCCTCTTATTGTTGACTGGTGAGCTGTGTTATATCATAGCCTTTTTAGTCTACAGGGAGCTTCATGGTTTGTGTAACTTCGGTAGTGTCAGGACGAACTAGTGGCCCAACACGCAGAACTAAGTCAAACTTTAGAAATAAACCGTAACAACGTATTACCGGGCCTTAGAATGGCCGGATTTAAAGGACCACTATAGGCACCCATCTCAATTAAGTGGTCTGGGTGTCAGGTCCCTCTAGTTTTAAACCTGCAGCTGAAAACATAGCAGTTTCAGAGAAACTGAGGGTTAATCCTGCCTCCAGTGGCTGTCTCATTGACAGCCGCTAGAGGCGCTTCTGCGATTATCACTGTGAAAATCACAATGAGAAGACGCTGGATGTCCATAGGAAAGCATTGAGTAATGCTTTCCTATGGGCGGTTTGAATGCGCGTGCGGCTCTTGCCTTGCATGCACATTTGGAGTTGTCGTTAGCAGAGGGAAGAGAGTTTCTCAGCGCTGAGGGAGCCAGGCGCTGGAGAAAGGTAAGTGGCTGAAGAGGGTTTTAACCCCATTCAGCCCAGCCGGAGGGGGGCCTTGAATGGTGGGAGGGGGACCTAATGACCCTATAGTGCCAGGAAAACCTTAAAGGGGTGAGTTTGCTACACGGAGCGAACCATATATTTTCAGACAATGTGTGGTGGAATCTCGGTAAAAATAAATTTAGTAGGCCGAGATTGCCACGTGGTATGTGCACGTGCATATGTTGATGTATCGGTTGGTTGCACGTGGCAACGATACAATCAGTAGTGTAAGGAGCATGTGTAGGAATACAGGATATACGAGTATTCCCCCTCCTCCATTGTGCTGGGCAAGCCAAGTGGTCAAACAGGAAGTTAGTCTTTGTTCTGTTGATTGGGTTAGAGTACATGTAGGTGGAACTGATTATAGGAGGAGCTATATGTCTATATAAGGGACCTACACTGTACGATCAGGACTCAGATTTTAGCTGTTTTTGGTGACATTAGTCCCTCTGAGTCCCGGTCGGTGAATCGAATAAAGATCTCTTCCTTCCTGAAGAAACCTGTGTGCTTGGCTTCCGTCAGTTTCTTCGGTATCATTTGGTGCATTGGCCGGGAATCTCATCGTTCAACGGTAGCTGAGAAACAGAGGCGTGAGACGGTCTATCTTTGCCCATGCTCTCTACGGCTGCACCCCTGAACTTTTACGTGGACCTCCCTTCGTCTCGGCGCCACTGGTCTGTTGTCCAGGAGATCATCGGCCTCTGCGTAGTAAGTGCTGGGGTGCCCCTGTCGATGAGTGTGAACTCAGGTTCAGGAACGAGGAGGTAAGACGACTACTGTTTTAGACGGTGGACCCACTGGGGTATTGGATACCGATTGTGCGGTAGGCCCATAAGGGGTTTGTATCTGGAATTGTGTATGGAATTGGCCCCCTCAAGTTGAGGGAAGGAGCGAAGGCGCACCGCTCGTAATTAAACGCCCTGTAGTCAGCTCGTTTAATCTTGGTTTGGAGTCAGGCTGGGTCCTGTGTAAATAGCCCAAGCCGGACACCGGTGTCTTGTCTAGACTAGCGTATCTAGGGTGTATATTTTGTTCGCTAGGTCGGAGGGACCGGGAGACTAAGCGGAGCCTGCTATATATTCTGTCCGCTAGATCTCAACCTATCTTGGCTAAGTGGGAAGGCGTGTAAATCTGGAACCCACTAGACAATTGATAGAGTAGATAGACTAAGAGGGTTTTGTGTAAATTCCGCCCTCTAGTTCGCTATATGTGGTGCTTGGGCAGCGACGGCTAACCAAAACGGATGTAAATAGTTTTAGGTAGTCCCTCGAGGTACTGGCCAATAGATTAGTTGGGAAACTGTAAATGTGTTAAAAATTATTGTAGTAGAGTGTATATCTTGCTAGATAGCGTGATCTCTGCCGTCTAGCGAGAGTGTGAATAGTGTGTAACTGTATCATAGTGCACGGTACCATAACCATGTATTATTACTGATGCTGTAAATAACCACTAATAACTGTTGTTTATGTTGTATGTTTAACATCATAACCACTACTAACTGAACTGTGACTTTAAAAATTGTACTTTAACCAATACCGTACTAACCGTACTATAACTACTGTTTGTAAAGACGATGTTACTAGGGCATGTTATAGACGGGTAATTTAAATACTGAGAATTATAACGTGGGTGATTGTATAGTTTCACCAAAAGGTACAGTAATAGTTATTTAGTGACTGGTGTAACAGCTGTGTGTGTACGGGAATTCCCTGTATGTTTTGTTGTGTACATTTGGCCTAGTAACCGTACCACGTGGTGCTGTTGCCAAGGGGAAGGGTGTGACCGTTGGAAGTGTGTTTGTTTTGCTTTTATTGGAGACGACGCTCCGTTGCTAAGTATGGGTGCGTCGGATTCAAAGATGATTGATCCCTTAGAATGCATGTTAAAGAACTTTAAAAAGGGATACAATGTACATGATTTTGGAGTAAAGATGTCCCCAACACGCCTGACTACTTTATGTAGTAGGGAATGGCCTACCCTGGTGGCTGCATGGCCTCCACGTGGCCGTCTTGATCCTAATCTGGTGCAGCGCGTACACGTGGCTGTATCGGGTAGGCCTGAAATTTACGGCCAGTTTCCGTATATTGATTGTTGGAAGCGGGCCGTAGATGACTTGCCAAAATGGATCAGGGTATGCAACGAGGAGCAATGTCGCCTCCTGTTGGCCAGAACTTGTTTGTCCACCAAGATTACGCCCATTCTGGACACGCCCCCTGAGTCAGAGATCCCCTTGCCACCCTCTTACTCCTCCTCTACAGGAAAAGGAAGAGGAGGCGCAGCTAGTAATACTACTCCCCTTGCTCTGTTGTCTCCACCTACCCCCTCCTCTAGCTCAGAGTCTAGCCCACTTGCTTTAAACCCTCCCCTTCCGGTACCTACCCCTATTAACCCCACCTATCCAGATTTGGCGTCATTTCTGGTTCCTGGTCAGGCTCCTCCCAGCCCGGCCCGGAATATTCTACTTACTGATCTTCCCCTCAGTAAAGAAAAAGCGTCCCCTTCCCCTCGTCTTACTACCCCTCGACCGGAACCCATAACTGACCTTCCTCAACGAAGCCCCATACTAACCCGACAACTGACCGGTACCCTCCAACCCCGACATTATCAAATGCCTCTCCGACTGACACCGGGCCCGACACATATTAACGGAGAGGGCCAGTTACAACATGCTGATCCCGTATTTGTCTATGTTCCCTTTACTACTACTGATTTATTCAACTGGAAGACCCATAACTCCTCCTACACAGATAAACCTCAAGCCATGACAGGTTTGATTACCTCTATAATCCAGACGCATAATCCCACTTGGGCTGATTGCCAGCAATTACTTATGACATTGTTTAATAACGAGGAAAGAACTCGGATAAATCAGGCGGCAATTAAAGCGCTTGAAGAAGTGGCCCGTACTCAAAATCAGGCCAACCCGGCAGCATGGGCCGCCGCCCATTATCCAAACACAGATCCGAATTGGAATGTTAATGGCGCAGATATGGCCCGTTTAAGAGCTTACAGGGACGCCATTATTGCTGGCATGAAAGCCGGAGGGAAAAGGGCGATCAATATGTCAAAGACGGCTGAGGTATTGCAGAAATGTGATGAGTCGCCCAGTGCCTTTTATGATCGATTATTGGAGGCATACCGGTTGTATACCCCCTTTAATCCAGAGGCTCCTGAGAATTCCCGGATGGTTAACTCTGCCTTTGTCAGCCAGGCCTATGGAGATATAAAGAGAAAATTACAAAAGTTAGAAGGGTTTGTAGGGATGTCTATAACTCAACTAATGGAGATAGCAAATAAGGTTTATATGAATAGGGAGACAGAGACGAAAAAGGAAGCAGTAGCTATCGCGGGTGTAGATAGAAGGGAAAAGGAAGTGTATAGGGGAACTGAGAAAAGCGAGAATAAGTGGAATAGGGAGCCTTTAAGTAGGAACCAATGCGCATACTGTAAGGAAGAAGGGCATTGGAGAAGTGAGTGTCCACTGAGGGAACAATATGAGAGAGATAGAACAAGGGCAGGATATAGTAATAATTATAGAGGCAGAGCGAGAGGAGGCCCTGGAGGAAATGGTGGGAATAATAGAGGAAGCGTTCATGGGGATAGGTATTACCCAGCAGCGCAGAGACCCCGAGAAAGAGAAAATAGAGACTTTGTGGGTTTGGCTGACACTGTTATGGATGACTATTGATACCGACCGGGCTCCATCCCCCTTGGCCGAGCGGAGCCTATGGTCGATGTAGCAATAGGGGGAAAAAGGAGTTCTTTCATGATCGACACTGGTGCTGAACATTCTGTGGTGACTAACCTAGTCGCTCCTCCTTCAGGAAGAACTATCACCGTAATAGGAGCAACTGGGAGGAGTGCTGCTAAACCGGTTCTTAAAAGTCGACTCTGTATACTGGGAGGCCACGTAGTAAAACATCAGTTTCTTTACATGCCTGAATGTCCAGTCCAACTTCTAGGACGAGATTTGTTATCGAAGTTACAAGCACAGATAACATTTCTGCCTAACGGAACGATATCCTTGAAGTTTAATGGACCCTCCGGTATAATGACAATATCAATACCGAAATAAGAAGAGTGGCGACTTTATACAGTGTTGACCAGCCAAAACCCTAGGAGTGATGAATCCTTGTTTAATATACCAGGAGTGTGGGCAGAGTAACCCACCAGGACTTGCTCGCAATATCCCACCTATACGGATTGAACTAAAACTTGGGGTTTATCCAGTGAGCCTAAGACAATACCATATTCCCCAAAAGGCTAAGAAGAACATCCAATCCTATCTGGATAAGTTCATAAGGTATGTTATCCTAAAATTCTGTACTTCCCCCTGGAACACCCCATTGTTGCCTGTTCAAAAGCCTGGGACAGATGAGTATCGACCTGTGCAGGACTTGAGAGCAGTCAATGATGCGGTAGTAAGTATACATCCAGTTGTGCCCAATCCATATAACCTGCTTGCCTTAATTCCGGGCAGGGCTACTTACTTTACGGTTTTGGACCTTAAAGATGCCTTCTTTTGCCTACGAATTGCTACAGAAAGCCAGTGTATCTTTGCATTCCGATGGGAAAATGCTGTAACGGGCTCGAAACGCCAGATGACTTGGACAAGATTGCCCCAGGGGTTTAAAAATTCACCTACCCTATTTGGATCAGCATTAAGTCAGGACTTACTAGACTTCAAGTCCATCCCAGGAGAATGTGTATTCCTACAATACGTAGATGATTTGTTGATAGCGGCAGTTACAAAAGAGAGATGCCAGCAAGCAACATATGATTTACTGCACATTCTTTGGAAGGCAGGATACAAGGTGTCCAGGAAGAAAGCTCAGTTGTGTCAGCCAACTGTCAAGTATCTGGGATTCCATATCTCTGAAGGTCAAAGGATAATGGGGCCAGAGAGAAAAGAAGCTGTATGCCAAATACCAACACCCAAGAATAGAAGACAAGTGCGAGAGTTCTTGGGGGCAGCAGGCTTCTGCAGGATATGGATTCCCAGTTATGCGATATTGGCGAAACCCCTCTATGCAGCTATAAAAGGCACAGAACACGATCCCTTCCTGTGGACCATCGAACAGCAGAAGACATTTGAGGATGTTAAGGCATTGATGAGCGCCCCAGCATTAGGTCTACCTGATCATACACGTCCATTCTACTTATATGTACACGAGCAAAGAAGGATGGCTGTGGGAGTACTGACACAGTACTTGGCAACGACCTGTTGCATATATGTCTAAACAACTGGATGCAGTGGCCAGTGGTCTTCCACCTTGTCTAAGAGCCGTAGCTGCCGCCGCCTTGCTGGTAGCCAAAGCTGACAAGCTCACTCTGGGTCAGGAACTCTACGTGCGAGTCCCGCACGCAGTACAGACGTTGCTAGACTATAAAGGCAATCATTGGTTTAGCAATAGCCGTATGACTAAGTATCAAGCCATGTTATGTGAGAACCCGAGAGTGCATCTTGAAACTGTCAATACCTTGAACCCAGCTACTCTTTTGCCACAACCTACTGAGAGTCAACATGATTGCCTGGAGGTGATGGATGAAGTGTTCTCAAGCAGACCGGACCTTCGTGATTTTCCCATCCAGAACCCCGATGTCCAGTACTATATGGACGGCAGTAGTTATGTGAAAGAAGGGATTCGCTACGCAGGATACGCAGTGACAACCATAGACTAGGTGATAGAAGCTCTGCCATTATCAAAAGGAACATCGGCACAGAAGGCAGAATTAATCGCACTCACACGAGCGTTACAATTGGCTGAAGGATTGAGGGTAAACATCTATACGGACTCCAAGTATGCGTTTTTAACCACTCATGCCCATGGAGCCTTGTATAAAGAAAGAGGACTACTGAACTCAGAGGGTAAAGAAATCAAGTACGCAGCTGAGATATTACAACTATTGGAAGCCGTATGGGAGCCGAAGGAAGTTGGTAGCATACATTGTCGAGCGCATCTGAAAGGTGATGGTGATATGGTGAAAGGAAATCGGATGGCAAATAATGCAGCCAAGCGTGCCGCTGAATCGGGGCAACAGGAATATGTGGAGTGTATAGCTGCTCTCATACCGACCCCTCTGTCTCAGTGGACTCCAGTTTATACAGCTCAAGAAGAAGAGTGGTTAAAGACTGAAGCTGGAAAATACTTGGAAAATAATTGGTATCAGTTAGAAGATGGAAGGATAGTTATTCCAGCATCGCTAGCTGAAGAAATTGTCCAGATCTATCACAATGGGACACATTCCGGGAGAGAGAGTATGGAAGAATCTCTTAGGAAGCATTTCTACATACCAAGATTGTCCAACTTGACTCAAGCCATTGTACGAAGATGTGTGTTATGTGCAAAAAACAACGCAAGGCAAGGTCCAGTGAGACCACCGGGAGTCCAGTACATGGGAGGGCTCCCTATGTCCGATCTCCAAATAGACTACACGGTAATGCCTAAATCCGGCGGACATCGTTGCCTACTAGTAGCTGTGTGCACCTACTCAGGATGGGTAGAAGCATGTCCCACTCGTACAGAGAAAGCAGGAGAAGTTTTGCGATTTCTGTTGCGGGAAATAATACCCCGATATGGACTACCATGTTCTATAGGATCAGATAATGGTCCAGCCTTTGTTCACCAGTGCCTACAACAACTGACTCATATGCTTGGTATTAAGTGGAAACTTCATACGGCATATAGGCCTCAGAGTTCTGGGAAAGTGGAAAGGATGAACAGAACTATTAAGAGCCAATTGGCAAAGATGTGTCAAGAAACCCAACTCAAGTGGAATGTTATTTTGCCAATAGCTCTGTTGCGCATTCGTAGTACACCTACTAGAAGGATGGGTCTCTCACCTTTTAAAATTATGTATGCGCGTCCACCTCCCGTACTTAGTAACTTAAGGGGGGATTTGAGTCAGTTGGGAGAAGGAATTACCCGGCAGCAGGTTGTAGAGTTGGGTAAAACTATGGAGGAGGTACAGAAATGGGTACAAGATAGATTACCTGTGAATATTTATCCACCTGTTCATTCTTATCATCCAGGAGACCAAGTTTGGATAAAGGAGTGGAACAGTGTACCGTTGGGGCCAAAGTGGAGGGGTCCTTATGTTGTTCTTTTGTCTACCCCAACAGCTATAAAGGTGGCCGAAGTGACTCCGTGGATTCATCACTCCAGGGTTAAACCAGCAGCAGCAGA
Organism: Pelobates fuscus; assembly: GCF_036172605.1. Classification (NCBI taxonomy): domain Eukaryota; kingdom Metazoa; phylum Chordata; class Amphibia; order Anura; family Pelobatidae; genus Pelobates; species Pelobates fuscus. The sequence goes on from NC_086322.1 coordinate 150,423, forward strand.
TTCTTGGCAAGTTACATCAGATCCTGAGAATCCCTGCAAGATCCGGTTGAAGAGAGTGACCCAGTTGGATTGAAAGTGAGTTTTGAGAAGAGTTCTGTTACAAGGGCACATCAACAAAAATCTACAAGTAGGTGTTTTGAGGGCCACAATAAAGCCTGACCACCTGCCTACGTATCATAGCCAGAGTGTCTTGAAGGGATCTCTGTGAAGGAAAGTGAGGATCAGAAGGACTCTATTCCCTGCAGCCCTCACATCCTGGAAGCTGAGGTGCCATCGCTCGGTCGAAGAGTTAGGAAGAAGATGTCAGGAGTGATGTGTTTTAATAATATATTTGTGACAAAAAGGCTTTTGTCACTGGGTCTGCATGTGACACACTGCCCTGCCCCCCTATCTCTTGGAGGAGCCGGATTGCTAGCCTCTTACCCTGGGATGCTGGCCCGTTAAGTCATGGGGTCTTAAGGCACTTGGGACAGAGCCCTCTGTCTCTGGATCACATCATTCGCCTTACTTGCTTGGATTGTACATGTCCCCTGTTACACTCGTATGTGGGTTCGTGCAGTTTAATTTCCATTACAGCTGGTGAACTTAAACTTTACTCAACGTTATTGAGAACTGTGTTCGTGAGATCTGAGCGCTATTCGCCTATAATATGCGCTCAGATCCAAGCTATCTGGGGGTGTGTGGAACATGGGGACTTCGTTCAGCGAAACATGAGTTATTGATTTTAATACAGTTTTGTTAAAAGGTAAAAAGCACATGTTTCTCTCTGCCCGGAGATAATTAGGTTCTCTGCAACCACTTAAGCTAATTATCTCCAGGATAGAGAGGAGGGGTTACACTCTTCCTGTGGGTGTGTATAAGAATTGTACTGTATACTGATTGGTTCTGCATATTTTGTTACAGTCCTCCACAAGGTCCCATGTGGGAGTTCCTTGCTGGGAGACCATCATAAAAGGGCTGATTTTGGCCATCAATAAACACATTCGTTTTACCCCTTCATGAAGTCTCGACTCATGTTTGGGGAATTGGGAGCTATAATCACTACTTCACTCTTTTCAGCTTGGATTTCGGGAGACGCTACAAGGATCAGCGCTGCACGGATAGCAGGATCCTTTACACTGGTGGCAAGCGGCGGGATTTTCTCCCGAATGGATATACAGAACCGAATCAAGTAGTGAATAGCATCCTAGCGACACCGGTACCATGGATTTATAATTAGGGCAACGCTAGTATCCGTACAGTGCCCCTGGCTACAGCAGCATGGAATCGGCTAGTTCCTGGACAGCGTTCCATGAGGAGGTGCACCCGGATTACAGGGATGCAGCCCGGAAAGGCGTATGGCACGAGGCCATGGAGGACATGCAGCGACAACGTAGCGAGAGTCTCCCCAGCGAGGAACAGAGGTTGCGAATGCGATTGGCGCTGCGAAAGCCTCTGCTGGGGGAGCAGCCCCTGAAGGAGTGGGTGTCGGAGCTCGAGACCCTGGTATGGCAGGAGACCTGGTTAGAGGACGCATACCAGGCACTATGGTGGGACACAGTGCGGCAGGCTCCCTGGACTGAGGAATACCACAGACCCGAGAGTGAGGATTACAATGGCCCTGGTCTATTATGGGAGTCCTTTGACGAAATGGATTTTGGGAACGCGGGAGAGTCCAGATTCTGGGACCTTATGGACTACAGGAGAGACCTACACGATTGGCCTCCCGAAAGGGGGGTGAGAGCAGATCTAACATTCCTGGTCAGAAGGGAGTGGGAGCTGGAGCAGGACTACCAACATCTGCTCCGCTTGATCCACTCACAGCCTAACCTGCAGCACTACCACTGGCAAGACCCGGCTGAGGTACACCCGGCTCCGCTACCAGCTGCAGAGGTAGGGGGGACCTCATAGACTGGTCCGGGGAGGATCCACAGTCGGCAGGTGGAGATGGGACCGGGGTCTCTTCACCGGTCCTGCAGGGATTTGGGAGCCTAGTCTCCATTCCCCAGCGGCAGTGTGTCCAGCAGGGAATAGAGAGCCCAGTCTCCTTTCCCCAGCAGCAGGACACTGTATTAGGAGTAGAGACCGTCGGTCTCCAGCAGCAGAGCTGTACAGCTAAAGGGAAGACAGTCGGTCTCCAGCAGCAGAGCTGTACAGCTAAAGGGAAGACAGTTGGTCTCCAGCAGCAGAGCTGTGCAGCTAAAGGGGAGACAGTTGGTCTCCAGCAGCAGAGCTGTGCAGCTAAAGGGGAGACAGTTGGTCTCCAGCAGCAGAGCTGTGCAGCTAAAGGGGAGACAGTCGGTCTCCAGCAGCAGAGCTGTGCAGCTAAAGGGGAGACAGTCGGTCTCCAGCAGCAGAGCTGTGCAGCTAAAGGGGAGACAGTCGGTCTCCAGCAGCAGAGCTGTGCAGCTAAAGGGGAGACAGTCGGTCTCCAGCAGCAGAGCTGTGCAGCTAAAGGGGAGACAGTCGGTCTCCAGCAGCAGAGCTGTGCAGCTAAAGGGGAGACAGTCGGTCTCCAGCAGCAGAGCTGTGCAGCTAAAGGGGAGACAGTCGGTCTCCAGCAGCAGAGCTGTGCAGCTAAAGGGGAGACAGTCGGTCTCCAGCAGCAGAGCTGTGCAGCTAAAGGGGAGACAGTCGGTCTCCAGCAACCAGGCTTCAACCAGACTACTCCCGTAGTAGTGCTGGTACCAGGGCAGAGTACCGCTGGTCTCTGCCCACTCAGCCACCCACCAAGGCAGCCTACCAGTCCCACACACAGCCGTGGTGGCCTGGACATGGACAAGTTTTTCCCTCACTCAGGTGTAGAAACCTGTTATTGTGGGGGGGCTGTACTGCTGTTTCTGTTTTGTGGATGGGCTGCTGGACTAACAAGGGCACTGACCGGCAGGAGGTCAGATACCCTGTTAGTCCGTTTGGAAAAGGGGAGATGTGTGACAAAAAGGCTTTTGTCACTGGGTCTGCATGTGACACACTGCCCTGCCCCCCTATCTCTTGGAGGAGCCGGATTGCTAGCCTCTTACCCTGGGATGCTGGCCCGTTAAGTCATGGGGTCTTAAGGCACTTGGGACAGAGCCCTCTGTCTCTGGATCACATCATTCGCCTTACTTGCTTGGATTGTACATGTCCCCTGTTACACTCGTATGTGGGTTCGTGCAGTTTAATTTCCATTACAGCTGGTGAACTTAAACTTTACTCGACGTTATTGAGAACTGTGTTCGTGGGATCTGAGTGCTATTCGCCTATAATATGCACTCAGATCCAAGCTATCTGGGGGTGTGTGGAACATGGGGACTTCGTTCAGCGAAACATGAGTTATTGATTTTAATACAGTTTTGTTAAAAGGTAAAAAGCACATGTTTCTCTCTGCCCGGAGAAAATTAGGTTCTCTGCAACCACTTAAGCTAATTATCTCCAGGATACAGAGATGGGATTACACTCTTCCTGTGGGTGTGTATAAGAATTGTACTGTATACTGATTGGTTCTGCATATTTTGTTACAGTCCTCCACAAGGTCCCATGTGGGAGTGTCCTTGCTGGAAGACCATCATAAAAGGGCTGAGTTTGGCCATCAATAAACATTCATTTTACCCCTTCATGAAGTCTCGACTCGACTGTTTGGGGAATTGGGAGCTATAATCACTACTTCACTCTTTTCAGCTTGGATTTCGGGAGACGCTACAAGGATCAGCGCTGCATGGATAGCAGGATCCTTTACAGTATTTGTGTGTTTTTAATTATTCAGGAAGGTAGAGGTACCGACACACCAGGCTGTGAGGTTTGCATTAAGACTACGAAAACCGGCAATCACATTTCCCAGACCCTTATTTGGCATTCCCAGTATGAGTGTAAAGGATATGTATCTAAGTGTAGATACTTAGGCATAGATTATAGTGTATACCATTTAGGAGCAGGAGAACCTAAGTGTTTTAGCCCTGAGTATCAACCCCGTACAATTTGGTTGACTATTCGGAATGGAGACTCACAGGGGACCCTGATAAATAAGACCATACTAGAAACCGTGCATTCTCCAGGTGTTTTGCTATTTGATGCATGTAAGGCGATATCAGGTGGTAAAAAAACGTGGAATGTATGTGGCGATCTTAAATGGGAAAGAACGTATGGGTCTAATGATAAGTATATTTGCCCCAGTAGTAAGCATAAATAGCACAGTCAGTAAAAAAGGGGGACACAACTTTTTTTAGATACATAAATGAGAAAAGAAAAGTAAAACAAGGATTAGTTAGATTAAAAACAAAAGAAGGAAGGTATGTAGATGAGGATAAAGGTCTAGCTGACTGCCTCAATGAATATTTTTGTTCGGTATTTACAGCTGAAAATGAAGGAAAATGAAGTAACCAATCATTGATAACAGGAGTAGTCCCAGAAGATTGGAAGTTGGCGAATGTTTTGCCCATTCACAAGAAAGGTAATAGGGAGGAGTCGGGCAACTATAGGCCAGTAAGCCTTACTTCAGTAGTGGGGAAAGTGATGGAAACCATGTTAAAGGATAGGATTGTTGAACATCTAAAAACACATGGATTTCAAGATCAGAGACAACATGGGTTTACTTCAGGGAGATCATGCCAAACTAATCTTATTGATTTTTTTGATTGGGTAACTAAAATTATAGATCAGGGTGGTGCAGTAGACATTGCTTACCTAGATTTCAGTAAGGCTTTTGACACTGTTGCACATAGAAGGCTTATCAATAAACTACAATCTTTGAGTTTGGATTCCAATATTGTTGAATGGGTAAGGCAGTGGCTGAGTGACAGGCAACAGAGGGTTGTAGTCAATGGAGTATATTCGAAGCTTGAGCTTGTCACCAGTGGGGTACGTCAGGGATCTGTACTTGGACCCATTCTCTTTAATATTTTTATTAGTGATATTGCAGAAGGTCTTGATGGTAAGGTGTGTCTTTTTGCGGATGATACTAAGATATGTAACAGGGTTGATGTTCCAGGAGGGATAAGCCAAATGGCAAATGATTTAGGTAAACTAGAAAAATGGTCAGAGTTGTGGCAACTGACATTTAATGTGGATAAGTGCAAGATAATGCATCTTGGACGTAAAAACCCAAGGGCAGAGTACAGAATATTTGGGATTTAAGGGTAATTATTTCTGATAACTTATAGGTAGGCAGACAATGTAATAGAGCAGCAGGAAATGCTAGCAGAATGCTTGGTTGTATAGGGAGAGGTATTAGCAGTAGAAAGAGGGAAGTGCTCATGCCATTGTACAGAACACTGGTGAGACCTCACTTGGAGTACTGTACACAGTACTGGAGACCATATCTTCAGAAGGATATTGATACCTTAGAGAGAGTTCAAAGAAGGGCTACTAAACTGGTTCATGGATTGCAGGATAAAACTTACCAGAAAAGGTTAAAGGATCTTAACATGTATAGCTTGGAGGAAAGACGAGACAGGGGGGATATGATAGAAACATTTAAATACATAAAGGGAATCAACACAGTAAAGGAGGAGACTATATTTAAAAGAAGAAAAACTACCACAACAAGAGGACACAGTCTTAAATTAGAGGGACAAAGGTTTAAAAATAATATCAGGAAGTATTACTTTACTGAGAGGGTAGTGGATGCATGGAATAGCCTTCCAGCTGAAGTGGTAGAGGTTAACACAGTAAAGGAGTTTAAGCATGCGTGGGATAGGCATAAGGCTATCCTAACTATAAGATAAGGCCAGAGTCTAATGAAAGTATTTAGAAAATTGGGCAGACTAGATGAGCCGAATGGTTCTTATCTGCCGTCACATTCTATGTTTCTATGTAAATATATAGATCCAAAATGCCCAAATAAAGAATACAATTATTGTCCGTATTGGTCCTGTGTGGGGTGGGCTACCTGGGGACAGACAGTAGATAAGGATATGATCGTCACTAAGTTGCCTACCAAGCCATATTGTAAGTCTAGGGAGTGTAACCCAGTCCATATACTTATCAATGATCCAGAACTATTCAAGATAGGTTTGGGAACTTATTTGGGTTCCAGATATCTGGAACAGGTTTGGATCCTGGGACAATATTATTTATAGGAATAGAGACCGATACTGTGGCAACCCAGACCCATCAGGTCTTTCATTCCTTCTATGAGGAGATGAGTGTGGAAAATAAGATCCCCCATAATGCGAAAAACTTATTTATAGATCTAGCCGAGAGTATTGCTGGTAGTCTTAATGTAACCAACTGCTATGTGTGTGGAGGTACTAATATGGGAGACCAATGGCCATGGGAAGCAAAGGAGGTAATGTATTCCGGTTCTGAGACAGATGAACAGTTGATATCTTCTCAAACTGATTATCAAGTGAGTGTTAGAGGTAAATCTGAGTGGCGATTAAAGACCTCCTTTATAGGTTATGTTTGCATAGCAAGCAAAGGAATAATGTTTAATACATCTGTAGGAGAATTGACTTGTCTAGGGCAAAAAGCTTAAAATGATGATACAAAAGATACAGCTTGGTCAGCTTCAAATGTCTCAGAACTACCTAATCCGTTTGCAATTTATACCAATTTAAAGGATGTGTGGTTTGACCTATCTGCTACATCTAGTTGGAAAGCCCCAGCAAATTTGTACTGGATCTGTGGTAGGAAAGCCTATTCGGAGTTACCACAGGACTGGGAAGGGGCATGTGTATTAGGTATGCTCAAACCATCCTTCTTCTTGTTGCCAATTGAAACAGGAGAGACTTTGGGAGTTAAAGTATATGATGTAAATCATAGAAAGAAAAGGGGACCTCTAGAGATAGGTACCTGGGAAGATAATGAGTGGCCTCCCCAGTGTATTATAGATTATTATGGGCCAGCTACGTGGGCAGAGGATGGTACTTATGGATACAGAACCCCAATATACATGCTTAACCGTATCATAAGATTACAGGCAGTGGTTGAGATAATTACCAATGAAACATCACAAGCGCTTAATCTCCTAGCAAAGCATAACACTAAGATGAGGACAGCCATTTACCAGAATAGATTAGCCTTGGATTACCTATTGGCAGTAGAGGGAGGTGTATGTGGGAAGTTTAATCTAAGCAATTGTTGTCTTCAAATAGATGATGAAGGGCAAGCAATAGCTGAGCTTACTAGCCATATGGTTAAACTGGCACATGTGCCTACTCAAGTATGGAAAGGGTATAATCCGAGTAGTTGGTTTGGTAACTGGTACGAGCAGCTTGGAGGACTCAAGGCACTGGTAGGTGGAGTCATGCTAATCTTGATGCTTTGCCTCCTCCTGCCGTGTCTGATTCCTTTGGTAGTTAGGTCTGTGCAGAGCATTATAGAGAATATAGCAGAGAGAAAGGCCGCTGCACAGATAATGGCTGTTTGCAGGTACGAGGCTTTAAATCAAGGAGAACACGTACAGGAAGAGGAATGCTGAGGGGTTCCTATCTCTAGAGAGTCACAAAGTCTAGTCTGGTTTATGGCAACTTGAGGTGTAAGCAAACCCTGATTTAAGTGATGCATATGGGATTATGAAATATCAGAAGCATCAAAGGGGGGAATGTGGTGGAATCTCTGTAAAAATAAATTTAGTAGGCCGAGATTGCCACGTGGTATGTGCACGTGCATATGTTGATGTATCGGTTGGTTGCACGTGGCAACGATACAATCAGTAGTGTAAGGAGCATGTGTAGGAATACAGGATATACGAGTATTCCCCCTCCTCCATTGTGCTGGGCAAGCCAAGTGGTCAAACAGGAAGTTAGTCTTTGTTCTGTTGATTGGGTTAGAGTACATGTAGGTGGAACTGATTATAGGAGGAGCTATATGTCTATATAAGGGACCTACACTGTACGATCAGGACTCTAGCTGTTTTGGAGACATTAGTCCCGGTCGGTGAATCGAATAAAGATCTCTTCCTTCCTGAAGAAACCTGTGTCCATCTCTCTGTGCTTGGCTTCCGTTAGTTTCTCCGGTATCAAATGCATAACAGTGGTATGGCGGTTATGACATGCACACTTTTTTGTTTTAATTGAGTATAACTTGCTAGTCGGGTACATCTAACAAAAACTTAAATTACGTTTAGTCACTCGAGAGGCTTAAAAGACCACTATAGTGCCCCCCCCCCTTATTGTTATTTAGGGCCCCCACCCGCTGCGCAGGGGTTGGGGCTGGATAGTATTTTTTTGTTTTTGAACAGTAGGTCCCCCCCTCCCCCCCCGATTGTCCATTATGGCCCCCACCCACGGTTCAGGGGTGGGGCCAAAGTTTTTTTTTTTTTTTTACACAGTGAACAGCCTGTTAAGTAGATATGCCTCTACTCGCGTCATAGCGAGTAGGGGCATTCGGGAGATTTTAATCTTCCTTCTGCTATTATGGGGGTCATATTGACCCCCATAGAGTGAGGGATGACATGGGGGGCTTATGAAGTGGTGGGGAGCACAGCCCCCTGCCGCTTCTATCTTTACATATTACAAGGAGGGAGCTGCGTGCCGGTAGCTCCCTCCTTGTAATAAACTGAACGAACAAACAAACACTGATATTCAGTGTTTGTTTGTTGGTCTGATATTTCCATTCATTCATTCAGCTTTCTGACGACTGAATGAATAGATGAAATTCCCGTTTTCATGTGCGGGAATCTCACCGCACTATCTAGTGTGGGCAGATGACTTGTCCCACAGGGACATAATCTTCCCACACAAAGATGGCGGCACCCTGAATATAGATCGGGGCAGAAAAGAAAGAATAAAAAATAGGTAATAGGGGCATTTGGGGGTGGCTAGGGGGTCAGTTAGATGTAGTGGAGTCGGGAGGGGAGTTAAAAAATAAATAAATAAAAATTAAACGGGATTCGGTTATGACAGTGCCGCTTTAACAAGGCGAAGTTCTTAAACAGAGATGATGCAATCTATTAATACTTGACAAGTGATGTAGTTTGCTAACGAGTTATGACTATTGTGAGTATGTTCAGGTGCTATTAAAACAGGCTGGGTCGGAGTAGTGATAAGTATGAGCCCTGTGGCCCATGCATGGTAGGTTAGGGGGGTGGATATATTAGATGATGTCCGGTGATCCGGTGGCTATGTTGCCCTCTGTGAGCAAGGGGGTGCTGAATGCAGCCAGCCAAGGTTTCAATAAGATCAAAAAGGTAACATTAGGGAAGCAAAATGATGATCTGAGTACTCGAGCATATTCCGAATGAGACCCAAAAAGCACAGCCAAATAAAAAAATTTAAACCTGAGAAAAAGATACAAGATTTTGTGAGAGTGTGAGTTCTCTTCAGTGGGGAGGCTGGTGGTGATAATGCAGTTCCCAAATTTAGGTGGTGATAGCTGCGTATGCAGAAGCCTCGTGTTTATAGGCACAAACGGTATGGCTGTTGCTGGGTTCCAATGGTGTCCCGCTGGGGTCTGCTCTGTTTGTCCGGTAGGTAGCAAAGAGTCCGTGGGCAGGTTGAGCTTTTGCAGCAGTGTAGTGGCTCCTTGTAGGTCCGTGATGGAGTGGACGGCGTCGTCCCTCAGGACCTGCAATGCTCAAGGAGAGCGCCAGCGGTAGCTGATGTCGTGCTGTTTGAGCAGTACGACATCAGCTAAGGGACTTTAACTTGTGGCTTGGTGAATTGTGTCGGGAGCCAGGATTTGGCTTCATTTCTCATGGTAGCTCTCTTTGGAATGGAAATAAACTGTACAAAAAAGATGGTTTGTATCTTTCTCAAAAGGGAACAAATGTTCTCCGTGAGCAGTTCAGAGGTTTTGCTAGGATGGATTTAAACTAGGAGGGGGGGAGGGGGGGGGGCTAAAGGGTGATAAAGCATCAATCCAATTGCCCCCCAAAACAAGGACAGAAGGTGCCTGTAGCAAGTGTGTTAAAAAATTATAAACTTAGTCATGTCTACAAATGCTCGCAGTTTAGGGAATAAGATACATGAACTTGTTGCAATAATGGCAACTGATAGTGTAGATTTAGTCGCTGTTACTGAGACATGGTATAATGAGAAAAATGACTGGGACATAGCAATACCAGGGTACTCTTTATATAGAAAAGACACGGAAGGCAGGAAAGGGGGAGGGGTGGCCCTGTATGTGAAGGATAGCATTAAATCTAGCCTAATAAAGGTTAGTGAGACGAACCTAGAGTCCGTTTGGGTTACGTTAGAATTTGGTAATCACACAGTAATTCGTGTAGGTGTGATTTATAGGCCCCCAGGACAAATTGAAGAGTTAGATAATCTACTAGTTGAGGAAATAGCTAAAATGACAATGAAGGGGGAAATTATCATCATGGGTGACTTTAATCTTCCTGATGTGAACTGGAAAACCAAAGTAGCTGCTTGTGCCAAGAGCACACATATTCTAAACTCCCTACTGGGATTGTCTCTAAAACAAGTCGTTGAGGAACCAACTCGTAAAGAGGCCATACTGGATTTAGTGTTAACAAATGGAGATTTGGTATCAGATATTACTGTAGGTGAAAGTTTAGGATCCAGTGATCATCAGTCAGTGTGGTTTAATATAAGAACAGTGACTGAGTCACACCACACAAAAACAAAAGTTTTAGACTTTAGAAAAACAGACTTTTCTAAAATTAGAATATGCGTAAAGGAGTCATTATCAGACTGGAGCAATTTAAATGGAGTGTAAAAACTGGTTTGGAATTGTCACAGTTAAATCTTCTTAATTTCTTCTTGTCTTCAGTTGATTGATATATATACGTCTTTTGTATATATAGTCTTGGGCCAAATGCTCGCCATATTAATATATGTCTATATTAATAAAAGTACTATTACGCAATCTGACTTACGGTTTCTTCAGGTTTATTCTTAGTTACGGATACATAATAAAACAACAAAGGATGTTACAGGATAATGGATGTTCAACAGCAGATGGTAATTGCTGGACTCCTGACGTCCTTACATCTTTACATCGAGAGAGAGCCAGAGAGAGACCAGAGCCAAGAGAGAAGAGAGAGAGACCTTGTGTCCCTCTGTTACTATATAGAAGTGCCCATACTGACGTCAGAGCATACTCTTGCCATATAAGGACAAGACCCCCAAATTCACATTCCAGAGCTCTCAGACAAAGAAACCCTTGTGACTTATACCATCTGTTACTTTTGTCAATCCACACATCCATATATAATCAATAGAAACGTAGAATATGCAATATTGGAGTCCAAGAGAAATTGGATTATTTAAAAGTTGCACTGCTGAAGGCAACAGAAAATTGCATTAGGCTTGTCAGTAAAAGCAATAAAATCAAGAAACCACTGTGGTACTCTGCAGATGTGGCCAAAGTAGTAAAAAACAAAAAGTTAGCATAATTATAAAAAAATAAAAATAATTATAAAAAACCCCAGAGTGAGGAAGACAGAATGACCTATAAGATTAGGCAGAAAGAGGCTAAGCAAGTTATAGGAGCTTCCAAATCCCACACAGAAGAGAAAATAGCACAGTCAGTAAAAAAAAGGGGACAAAACTTTTTTTAGATACATAAATGAGAAAAGGAAAGTAAAACAAGGATTAGTAAGTTTAAAAACAAAAGGAAGGTATGTCGAAGAGGATAAAGGTCTAGCTGACTGCCTCAATTATTATTATTATTATTATTATTATTATTATTTTATTTATATAGCGCTAACAAATTCCGTAGCGCTGTACAATGGGTGGGCTAACAGACACATAATTGAGATCAGACCACTGGACGTACAGGAACAGAGGGGGTTGAGGGCCCTGCTCAATGAGCTTACATGCTAGAGGGAGTGGGGTATAGTGACACAAAGGGTTAAAGTAGGGGGATTAAATAGTTTGTTAGAATATTTTTGTTCGGTATTTACAGATGAAAATGAAGAAAATTGACCTCAGTTAAGAAAAAGGACAAATTAGTCATTTGTTACATGTGCGTTTACAGAGGAAGAGGTTCTATTTCAACTGTCAAAACTAAAGACAAATAAGTCAATGGGACCTGATGGAATACACCCAAAGCTATTAAATGTCAGGGTACTCACCTGTGAGACAGACGGCAAGACGTGGTCGCTCCTGGAATTCCCAACAGGGGACTTGAACCGGGGTACTTGTCTATCCCAGCCCTGCTCTCTACCTCTGAGCCACAGCGGCTTTACCTGAGACTTCTGATTCCGGCCTTGTTCATTCTGGCTTGGCTACTACACCGGGGGCTGCACCATGACTTGCCTGCTTCTCACCTGACTCTGATCTCCATTAGCAGGGTATTTAAACCCAGCCTCGCCCTGCACTCATTGTCAAGTCTTTGATCTTTGTTCCTGTGTCGTACCAGTGTTCCTGTTTATTCTGCTTCGTGTATTTGACCTCGGCTTGTGACTACGTTTATTCTACCTCTGGCATCCTTTGACCACGGCTATCCCTCGACTATCCTGCTGGTTCTGTCCTTGCCTGTCCTGCGAATTTGGTACTGCATCCTGCACAGCCCCCGTGCACAGACCCACAGGCCAGGTGAATTCTTACCTGACCACCTCGGCCTGTGGCTATCTGCAAGGGTGAGCGTCATATCTGCGCTACAGACTCCCAACTCAGGTAAGACCCTGACAAAAGACTTGACCAATATGGAGTCCGCAGAAATGTGCTCACCCTCACTCCAGCAACTGTCCAGCCTGGCCCAGATTGTTTCGGAGTTGCAGCAGGAACTTTTATCTCTTAAAGGCGCAGTACATCCAGCTCCGGAACCCTTTGTCATCATGCCCGACAGATTTGATGGTAACTACACGTCCTTCCAGTCATTCAGGATGGATTGCGAGGTATTGTTCTCCTTAAAGCCTCGAACTTACGCCACGGATTTCATCAGGGTCAGAGCGGCTATCAACCTGTTGTCTGGACGCATTAAAGCTTGGTCTTACCAAATGTTGCAGAGGAAGAGTCCTGTCCTTGTCAGCTGGGAGTCCTTTATTATTGCTTTGGACTCACAGTGCAGGATCACTAAGCCCAAGCCAGCTCCAACTACTAAAAAATCGCGGAGTCTACGTCACCACACCCCAGTGATACCCTCTTATGATCCAGTTCCCAGGAGAACTCCAGAGGTATCCTGTGTTCAACTTGATCCTGAGGAGCCTATGCAAATTGGACGTGTCCACTGCAAAGTCACACCGGGAGAGAGGGACCGAAGGAGAAGCCATGGTCTGTGCTTTTACTGTGGAGAAGGTGGACACTTCATCACGCTTTGTCCTGTTCGCCCTCCTAGACCTCCTGCTCCAGAGTCGTCTGCCTTTACTACCAAAGTTGCTTCCTGTATTACCACCACTACTTCCTACCCACTTGAAAAGGATTTACCTAAGGATTGTGTCATTGCTTCTAATGGCACTACGGTCTGTAAAAAAGACTTGGAAGTGTTCGAAAAAGCACTGCTAGCTGCGAGCACTGTCCCTTCCGAAGTTGTGGAAGTTTTTGTCACCCCTACCCGGAACCTAGACCGATCGTCCGCTGTACCAGAAACTGGTACTGGGAAATCCCGAGCTAATCAGGGATCCCATACTGAGGACTTTCACTATGGGGACTCGACGGATTCTGAGAGTGACTCTGGAGAGACGGATTACTTCGATGAGGAGCCTGCTTACGCCCAGAGGTCGTTTTTGAAGGGGGAGGTACTGTCAGGGTACTCACCTGTGAGACAGACGGCAAGACGTGGTCGCTCCTGGAATTCCCAACAGGGGACTTGAACCGGGGTACTTGTCTATCCCAGCCCTGCTCTCTACCTCTGAGCCACAGCGGCTTTACCTGAGACTTCTGATTCCGGCCTTGTTCATTCTGGCTTGGCTACTACACCGGGGGCTGCACCATGACTTGCCTGCTTCTCACCTGACTCTGATCTCCATTAGCAGGGTATTTAAACCCAGCCTCGCCCTGCACTCATTGTCAAGTCTTTGATCTTTGTTCCTGTGTCGTACCAGTGTTCCTGTTTATTCTGCTTCGTGTATTTGACCTCGGCTTGTGACTACGTTTATTCTACCTCTGGCATCCTTTGACCACGGCTATCCCTCGACTATCCTGCTGGTTCTGTCCTTGCCTGTCCTGCGAATTTGGTACTGCATCCTGCACAGCCCCCGTGCACAGACCCACAGGCCAGGTGAATTCTTACCTGACCACCTCGGCCTGTGGCTATCTGCAAGGGTGAGCGTCATATCTGCGCTACAGACTCCCAACTCAGGTAAGACCCTGACATTAAAAGAGCTTAGTGGTGTACTAGCAAAACCATTAACAGATTTATTTAACCAATCATTGTAAACAGGAGTAGTCCCAGAAGATTGGAAGTTAGCGAATGTTGTGCCAATTCACAAGAAAGGTAATAGGGAGGAGTCGGGCAACTATAGGCCAGTAAGCCTTACTTCAGTAGTGGGGAAAGTGATGGAAACCATGTTACAGGATAGGATTGTTGAACATCTAAAAACACATGGATTTCAAGATCAGAGACAACATGGGTTTACTTCAGGGAGATCATGCCAAACTAATCTTATTGATTTTTTTTTGATTGGGTAACTAAAATAATAGATCAGGGTGGTGCAGTAGACATTGCTTACCTAGATTTCAGTAAGGTTGTTGACACTGTTCCACATAGAAGGCTTATCAATAAACTGCAATCTTTAAGTTTGGATTCCAATATTGTTGAATGGTACCTCAGGGATCTGTTCTTGGATCCGTCTCTCTAATATTTTTATTAGTGATATTGCAGAAGGTCTTGATGGTAAGGTGTGTCTTTTTTGCTGATGATGCTAAGATATGTAACAGGGTTGATGTTTCAGGAGGGATAAGCCAAATGGCAAATGATTTTGGTAAACTAGAAAAATGGTCAGAGCTGTGGCAACTGACATTTACTGTGGATAAGTGCAAGATAATGCATCTTGGACGTAAAAACCCAAGGGCAGAGTACAGAATATTTGAGTCCTAACCTCGATATCTGAGGGAAGGGATTTAGGGGTGATTATTTCTGATGACTTAAAGGTAGGCAGGCGATGTAATAGAGCAGCAGGAAATGCTAGCAGAATGCTTGGTTGTCTAGGGAGAGGTATTAGCAGTAGAAAGCGGGAACTGCCATTGTACAGAACACTGGTGAGACCTTGGAGTATTGTACACAGTACTGGAGAAAACAAGAGGACATAGTCTTAAGTTAGAGGGGCAAAGGTTTAATAATAATATCCGGAAGTATTACCGTATTTATCGGCGTATAACACGCACCTCATTTTTAGAAAGAAATTCCAGGAAATTTCCCCCCCTCCCATAGTATTCCCCCCCCCCCTCATCCCATAGTATTCCCCCCCCCCCTCATCCCATAGTGTTCCCCCCTCATCCCATAGTGTTCCCCCCTCATCCCATAGTGTTCCCCCCTCATCCCATAGTATTCTCCCCCCCCTTTCCATAGTATTCTCCCCCCCTCCCATAGTATTCCCCCCCTCCCATAGTATTCCCCCCCTCCCATAGTATTCCCCCCCCCTCCCATAGTATTCTCCCCCCCTCCCCTCCCATAGTATTCTCCCCCCCTCCCATAGTATTCTCCCCCCCTCCTATAGTATTCTCCCCCCTCCCCTCCCATAGTATTCTTCCCCCTCCCATAGTAATCTCCCCCCTCCCCTCCTATAGTAATCTCCCCCCTTCCCTCCCATAGTATTCTCCCCCCCTCCCCTCCCATAGTATTCTCCCCTCCCCTCCCATAGTATTCTCCCCTCCCCTCCCATAGTATTTCCCCCCCTCCCCTCCCATAGTATTCTCCCCTCCCCTCCCATAGTATTTCCCCCCCTCCCCTCCCATAGTATTTCCCCCCCTCCCCTCCCATAGTATTTCCCCCCCTCCCCTCCCATAGTATTCTCCCCCCCTCCCTTCCCATAGTATTCTCCCCCCCCCTATAGTATTCTCCCCCCTCCCCTCCCATAGTATTCTTCCCCCTCCCATAGTAATCTCCCCCCTCCCCTCCTATAGTAATCTCCCCCCTCCCCTCCTATAGTAATCTCCCCCCTTCCCTCCCATAGTATTCTCCCCCCCCTCCCCTCCCATAGTATTCTCCCCTCCCCTCCCCTCCCATAGTATTCTCCCCCCTCCCCTCCCATAGTATTTCTCCCCCCTCCCCTCCCATAGTATTTCCCCCCTCCCCTCCCATAGTATTTCCCCCCCTCCCCTCCCATAGTATTTCCCCCCCTCCCCTCCCATAGTATTTCCCCCCCTCCCCTCCCATAGTATTTTCCCCCCTCCCCTCCCATAGTATTTCCCCCCCTCCCCTCCCATAGTATTTCCCCATCCCATAGTATTTCCCCCCCTCCCCTCCCATAGTATTTCCCCCCCCTCCCCTCCCATAGTGTACTTCCCCCCCCTCCCCTCCCCTCCCATAGTGTACTTTCCCCCCTCCCCTCCCATAGTGTACTTTCCTCCCCCTCCCCTCCCATAGTGTACTTTCCTCCCCCTCCCCTCCCATAGTGTACTTTCCTCCCCCTCCCCTCCCATAGTGTACTTCCCCCCCTCCCCTCCCATAGTGTACTTTCCTCCCCCCTCCCCTCCCATAGTGTACTTTCCTCCCCCTCCCCTCCCCTCCCCTCCCATAATTACTTACCTGTCCTGAAGCGTGGGCCGGCTTCACAGCGCGCACCGCGGTACAGGAACTTTAATTTAAGGTTCCGGTTTCCGGCGGGACTGAAAGGAAGTGTGCACACTATTGTGCACACTTCCTTTCAGTCCCGCCGGAAACCGGAACCTGAAATTAAAGTTCCTGTACCGCGGTGCGCGCTGTGAAGCCGGCCCACGCTTCAGGACAGGTAAGTAATTATGGGATATCGGCGTATAACACGCACCCACGATTTTTCCCCTATTTTCAGGGGAAAAAAGTGCGTGTTATACGCCGATAAATACAGTACTTTACTGAGAGGGTAGTGGATGCATGGAATAACCTTCCAGCTGAAGTTGTAGAGGTTGACACAGTAAAGGAGTTTAAGCATGCGTGGGATAGGCATAAGGCTATCCTAACTATGACAAAATGCCTTTTGTCACTGGATTTTTTGGTGACAAGCTGCCCTTTGCCCCTGACTGTTGGAGGAGACTGATTGCCAGCATCCTGACTATGTCCCTGGTTTATATTGCCCTTTTCAAACATTATTTGGGGTAATGGATTTATATTGTGCTGCTGCTGGCCCTTTAAGAACTGCATTGTGGCTTATGGACTTGTACTGGAACATGCTGTCCCTTTAAGAACCATCTGGGGACACATTGAGACTTTGTGTGACTTTGTATGCCCCTTTAAATCTGTGTCCCCATGCCTATTTGGGCCCCTTTAAGACTGTGTCCCCAGTGTCCCCAGACTTGTTTGGGACACTGCGCCTTTAAGACGGTGTCCCCAGTGTCCCCAGTGTCCCCAGACTTGTTTGGGACACTGCTCCTTTAAGACGGTGTCCCCAGACTTTGGAAATAACTTTAAATGTCTTTTTCCCTTATGGTTCAGTAATTGGGGCTTACCGAGCCATTCACTGTACAGGCGGACCACCCAGAAGTGGAAGTGTGCAGGCAATTTACCTCCCAGGCTGGGAGCCTGCTGTAGGTAAATTGCCGAACGCTGGGTGGACGCAGTTCGTGCAAACCAACACGTGGCGGCGGCCATCTTTTTTTCATTCAATGCCGTCGGCGGTGTGTGGAGCCAAATTCATGGAACTGAAATCGCCTACACAGTTCCGCGAACACCGCTGAGCCTTACCTTCTCCCACAATGATTTTGCAGCCGCAGAGACCAAGTCCCGTTTGAAGATTCGAATGCACGTTCGAATGGGACTTAGTCATTTTTTTCATCCTGAAATAGACCGACCGCACAGCCCAAATCTATGGAACTGTTTTGGGCAGGAAAATGTGCTTGCGGTCGGTCATAAAGGACTTCCGTCTAACTTTTTATGTACTGGAGGGATTTGTATGATTTTTGGTTATGTTTATATTTAAAGTATGCTGATTATGAATATGTATTTGATGTAAATATGATGCATATTTTTAAAGTTACAGTGTATGTAATAAAAGTGTATTTTTCCTGCCTGTGATAAATTACATTAACCCATTGTGTTCAGTAATTATATCACAGGCAGAGGGGAGGGATTGTATGTTTGTGCTGGGTGTGTTTTACGGTTTGCCTGTAAATTATTGGTTGTACTGTGTTCCACCCTGTGGGATGTCCCCTTGCATGGGGACTTGCATAAAATAGGAGATCATCTTGTACCTTTATGAAGTTTCGGGTCATGTTTGGGGTATTGGAGAACTACACTTTGGGGATTGCTATAATCACTATACTCCCCAGGGTATAATCACTAAGCTCTGCTAAGAGCTTGTTCCTGTTCCTGCTCTCTGGAATTCGGAGAGGTCGACCTACTGGAAGCTGGACCCTGGTCTTGGGTCCAGAGTGGGTGGAGACGGCGAGACCCCAACCAAGCTGCGGCGGTTCGTGGGAGTCTACAGTGGTATCTGGCGGAGTGCTTGGAGTCCTCGGAAAGCACTAGGAGCATCCATCAACCGAAGGTACCCGGTCGGGGTGCCAGCGGTTCCGTTACACTAACTATAAGATAAGGCCAGGGACTAATGAGAGTATTTAGAAAATTAGGCAAACTAGATGGGCCGAATGGTTTTTATCTGCCGACACATTGTATGTTATTTCACATCCATATGGTAAAATCCTTTCCTATGCCATTCACCCTACCCCTTCTGTCATCTGACCTCTGTGGGGATCCCAGCTTCAAAAGATGTAACCCCTTTGTAACGGATCGCCTGGCACCCCGACTGGGTACCTCCGTTAAAGGAGGCTCCTAGCGTTTCCTGAGGACTCCAAGCACTCTGGCAGACACCACAATCACTGTATCGGAGAAGCATATGAATCCTCTCAAGCCTCTGAATGCTGTAGACAGTTGAATAGGAACCATACGAATAGGTTTGCACTCCTAGCAGTCAAACTGAAACAGCATACAATAAATCCTCCCCCAATAATGAGACGACACTTCACTTTGAGGGTTAAACAGGAACTCATTGTGTTGGAACATACTGCCTCTTTTATTTACCATCCACAAAACATAATACTGCCCACAGGGTTTTGCAGAACAACCAATAAACACATTACAACTCATACAATGCAAGTACAGCAGCCAATCAGACACAATGGGACAATAGAAACACACCCAGCATATTCCTCCCCTCTGCTTAGGAGATAATTGAGTCAATTACTGTATCTACTCAATTATCTCCAAGCTGAAAAGTTACACTTTTTATACATTTTTATAACTTTGTGAGTTAACATCGTACATACATAAAACTTATATTATTTTAACCAGTATAACTTGGGGACAAACATATCCAAAATTCACTTGAATAGGTTCAGGGGTTTAACAGTTAGGTCGAAGTCCTTTGTTTTCACTTGCAAGCATGGCTTTTCAAACGTGTTCCCACTGGTTTGGCAGTGTCCCTGGGACAACACCCTGCTGGAGAACAATGGATCCGGGGGAGGGGAAGAGGAAGTGTCCAAAAAGTTTCAGTAAGTCCATTCACTGTGCTTAAAGGGCCAGTAGCCTCACAATAAAATACAATATGCCCAAATACTGTATTTAAAGGGCCAAATCTCCCAGGGGCCATAGTCAGCAGGCAGGAGGCGGGCAAGCAGCCCCATCCAAGGACACGTGGCGAGGTCGGTTTCGCCACACCCTTTTGACCTCTATACAATCAAATTAACCCCCTTTGACATTGACAATACCATCTCTGCCAGGCCGGCAGGTCCTTAATGCACTATGCAGATTACATTAAAGGACAATATTCAATAGTGCAATAACAAATTATGCACTCCCTCTCCAGCTGCCTCCGTTCTGCAAAGCCGGCCCTTTCCTCCACTCTCCCACAGGCGACCAGGCCCCCTACGCCACCCTCCCATAGGCAACTGGCCCCGTCCTCCGCTCTCCAGCTGCTGGCGACTGCATGCTCCCTCGTTTCCTCAACTGACCGGGTCACAAATCCCAGGTGCCAGGAGAAAATTCCTAGTCGCCATGGCAACCTGGCACCTGGGATTTGTCATGCACTGTCACAGAGATTCATTGAATCAATGCAGCTCTATGGGGAAAGTTCAGCGTCTCCATGCAAAGCAATAAGACTCTGAACGTAGGTGCAGCACTGTCCCAGGAAGCACCTCTAGTGGCGTATGAGTGACTGCCAATAGAGGTGTTACTAGGCAGTAATGTAAACACTGCCTTTTTTCTGAAAACCTATAGGGACAGGCAGTAGACACCAGAAAAATTCCATTAAGCTGTATCCTATACATTGAACTGTTGTGGTTCTGGTAATTATAGTATCCATTTAAGAACTGTATTTTTGTTGCTGAAAATGAAACTTTGTTAGTTAAAAAAAAAAAAAAAAAAACTTGCTCCTAACTTTTTTAGCTGGCTCCTAAATTCCAAGCAAATTTGTCAAGCCCTGATTTTAAAGACAGAAATGGCCTTCTTTTTAAGCTTTATATGTGCTGCAAGCCCCTTTATAAGGATCACTGTTAATTGACACGGAAGGTGGGTTGCTGCGTGTTTTATTAAAATCGACATAGTGTGTACATAGTGTCTGACATGTTTAGAATTGTTTCACCAGCACAGATGTGATAATTCTGCATAGTCCTAAAACTCCTCCTGCTTCATATTCCGCAGACACCCCTTCTCCCGGCAGGAAGTTCAAATCTCCAGTGGCTCAGGGTTCCTCATTTCTTCTGATGGTCTCATTGTAACTAACGCTCATGTGGTGGCCAACAGGAGTCGAGTGAGGGTTAAACTGTTCAATGGGGAGTGCTACGAGGCTACAGTTCAAGATGTGGATCCTGTGAGCGACATCGCTACCCTTAAAATCAGTCCGAAGGTATTGTTACAATTTTATTGTACATGCAAGTAATGCAGCTCAGCCATATGACTGATAGATCTGATAAATTATAGACCGTGTCCTCTTGAGTTGCAAGGACACCTCTAGTGACTTTCACTCAGACAGCCACCACAGTCGCTTCCTGTTGTGATCCTGCAATCTTTACAGTATGACATTCAGCGTCTAAATGCTACAGATGCATTGAACGGACGCATCTCAAAGTGGAGATGCTGATTAGCGTAGTGCTGCAGCCCCTCATTGCTTCCCTATAAATTGGATTGTCAGAGATCCTCAGAAATAAAAATCTCTGCCGGGCAGTGCAGAAGCTGCGATGAAACCATAACGGTGTTGGGTAGAAGGTGAGTAAGCACTTTAACTATTTCAGAGCGATCCAGAAACCTAAATAGCACAGACATCATTGTAATGTTAGGTGTGCAGGCTTGTGTTTCTTTATTTATGTGCTACTTTTGGATAGATAAAATAGAAATAAAAAAACATGTAATCCATGCTCAAAAGAAGGAAAAAATCTAAAATGTCCTGGCTACAGACTGACTAGGGGCTGTGTCGTCTTTTCAGCCCATGTCTCCAGTATCTAGAAGTAGATCTTGAAAAAGGATTTTATTTCCTCCAGAATAAGGAGGAAGGTCTAGTTTGTCCTTGTAACGGACCCCCTATACTCTGACTGAGCATATCCGTGAAGAATCTCCCGAAATACCATAGAAGAGGTTGTAGTAATTATAACTCACAATCCCCCAAACATGAGCCAAGACTTCATGAAGGGATAAAGCATTGTGTTTAATGGTAGCCACAGTTGGCTTTTTATGCAGGTCCCCATGCAAGGGGCACTCCCCACTGGACCTGAGAGGGGACAGCAGTACAAAACAATTACCCAATGACATTGGCTCTCAGGTCCAGGACACTCCCCCATAACATAGGATAATCCCTCCTCTGTATCTGGGAGGTAACTGGGTTAAGTAATGTATTAAACTCCATTATCTCCAGGTACAGAAAACATTAACTTTTTCACAAAATTCCAAAAACACTTTAAAATACATATCCCCATAGTCTACACATCCCGAGATAGCTGGGATCTGAGCGCCCAACATATCCTAAAAGTGCTCAGATCCCACGAACATAGTCAAATCGCTAGTGGGGTGAAGATTTGACCGACCGCTCTTGAGATGTTTGCCCAAAATAGTTCCATAATTTCAGAGGTAGCGGTTGGTCTGGTTCGAGAGCAATTAGTCGACTAAAAAGGTGAACGGGTCACCTGGCTAATGGGCTGTGTTTGTTCAGGAGATCCAATCGAACAAACTTGTCTAACAGCGCTGTCCTGACTTGCCACGAACAGAAGCAAGCGTTCAAAGGGTTTCACCGGTGTTTGGGCAGTCGAGTGGCCGCCTCAGAGTTCCAGGCACTCGACGATTAAGTCCCACTGCCTGCTTTCGTGCGACAAGATGGCCGCCGTTTTCTCCACCACAGCCAAGCCAAATATGGGTTTTGTCACAGTCCTTGGCTGACTTTCCAAGGTCAGTAAAGTCTCCTAGAAGGCTAAAAGTTGTTTGTTTTTTCTTTTCATTTTTCTTTTCCTTTTCATTCTGCATTCATTGTTGTGGTGTACAGAATGGAATAGCTCAGGGAGATTTCGCTGTAGGATGAGGAAATAAAACATTGGGGCACTGTAACAGATGCTTTCCCACCTTTCAATTGCTTGTTATCTGGTTTAAAATGGTGGGGATTTTCTATATTGTGTGGCTGGAATTAAATTAAATGTATTGATTATCCAGGTTGTATGTCCTCCCCCCCCTCCCTTTCCTGTTTTATCGTTTTCCCATTGATACAGAAGACTTCCATATCAATTCAAACTATCTGCCCTTTAAATCTCCCATGTGGTCCTCATATGTATGTGTAGTTATATGTAGTGTAGTTGGTTACTATCCCAACTCCATACTGCTATTGGTTGGCTTGGGATCTGCAGTGGAATTAGTATCCCAAGTCTATACTACTATTGGTTGACTTGGGATAAGTAGTGTGTGGCTAAGATGCCTCTGCCACGTGTTCCTGGAGGGGCCTGCTGGCTAGCATTGTGGCTAAGGACTATGGGCCACGTAAAAAGACTTTGTTTGTGTGGTTTCCCTGGACTGTTCGGGAACCGAACAAACTCACAAACTAAAGACCACCCGGAATGCTTGTTAAACCCTATTGACACCTTGTAACAATTTTCACCGCAGTGTTCTAATTGTTCGTCTTGGTGTCCGCCGTTTGTATGCCAGAACACGTGGTGGCGGCCATCTTGTTCGCACGAATGCAGGCAGCGGTGTTTGGTCATAGAGTGCATGGAACTAAAATCGGACACTCACCTTGCGAGCACCGCTGAATTTTTATTCCTGTCCTGCGTTCGGTACTTTACATCCTTGAAGAACACTGTTCGGTGAAATCGTTCAAATAGATTTACTTGGGTCCAGAGTTGGCGGAGAAGGCAAGACCCCAGCCAAGCTGTGGCGGCTAAGGGGCTACAGTGCTTATGGTGTCCGGTGGAGTGCTTATAGTATCTCGGGGATAACTAGGAAGCGTGATTTGGCGGAGGTAGTCCACCGCATAATGTAATTAGTTAGGATCCCAAGTCCATACTGCTATTTGTTGGCTTGGGATATGTAGTGAGATTAGTTGCTATCCCAAATCCATACTGTGATGGAGCCTCCGCCAAGTCCTCTTCCTTGCTGCTTGCAGGGAACCTGAATTGCATCTGCCCCATTCGCTGCAGCTTGACTGGGGTCTTTCTGGAGCTTTTGCACTGGACCAGCCCTTTTTGCAGGAGAGGGAACCAGGGCCTGCGAGGCCAAAAGGGTGCTATCAAGATGAGACACCAGCTCTTTTCTCATTCTTCTCAGGATGGAAAAAATCATTCTCCCTGCTGAATTGCCAAGGGCTGGATAGAGCATCTCTCCCTAGGGCTAGAGGGTCGGTGTCCTTCGTAACGAACTCTGCAGGTGAATTGCTGCGAAGCCAGTCGGGTGTCGTTGCACCCATAACATTAGGCGTTGCATAATTTCCATCATTCTGCGGCTCTTGGTTCCACCCTGATGGTTGATAGAGGACATTATTGTTGAATTGTCTGTCCTTATCTTCACCCATTGGTATTGGACTTGTGAAGAGAAGTGTCTCAGGGACTTGAAAACTGCTAAGAGTTCCAGCAGATTGGAATGTATGTTGCTTGATGGAAATTCCCATTCTTCTTGAGCGAAGTTGTGAACACAATGGGCGCCCCAACCCCATTGGCTGGCATCCGTCGTCACCACTACCCACGAGATTTCCCCCAGAGGGAAGCCTTTGCTTAAGCATTTTTTTCTCTAGCCACCAAATCAGGGAATTGTGTACCAATAACGGAATCCTGATGGGTTGGTAGGTTCTTTGATGGAAATTCTCTTGGAATTACCTCCTTCTCCACTGCGCCCACCTGGTCATTCCTATTGTGGAAGATATGGATCCGAGCAGACTCATCGCTTTCTTTGCTGAATATTTCAGCTATCTGTTTCCTGAGTCTCAAAATTCTCTCCAAGGAGAGCTGAACGGTTCCTGCCAACGTGTTGAAGCAAGCTCCCAGTTATGTCATAGACTGAGTCGGACAGAGATGGCTTTTCTTGACCTTTATCTTCCAGCCGTGATGTTGTAAGAACAGAAGGCTGATGATGGCATGAGAGGATAATATCTCTTTGTCGTCTCCCACAATCAGGATGTCGATAATGGAAGATAGAAATGCCCTGTTTTCTTAGTTCTACAATGAGAACCACCAGTACTTTGGTGAAAGTCCTCGGGGCTGTGCTGAGTCCGAAGGGTAGTGCTCTGAATTGGAAATGGCCCCCTTTGACTGCGAACCTCGGGTATTTCTGATGCTTCTGAGCAATGGGGATATGGAAATAGGCATTCAACAGAATTATCGACATCATCCATTGATTGGGGAAAACTGTTTTGATGATGGATTGCAAGGATTCCATCTTGAATCTGCGGATGTGTAAGTGTTGGGTCGTTTGTGTAGGTCTAGAATGAGGATTTTCTGGTTAGGAAGAGGTGCTAGTAGAAACTGTGAGTTCTTTCGGATGCTGGGACCCTCATTATAACTCCTTCTGTTTGCAATGAGGAAATAGTCTTCAAGGGCGATTCTTTTTCTCAGTGTCTCCTGGCAATTTTGTGACTTGAAAGGATCTTAAGTTTTTTTTTTTTTTTTATTCCAGAAAATATCCTCTCCGGATGATATCTAGAACCCAATTGTCGCTTGTGGATTCTTCCCATGCCATCTGGAACTGAAGTAAGCTAGCTCCGACAACTTTTTGGAAGAGGAAGTGCTACGGGACCGCCCTCCTCTACTGCCAGACTGACCACCTCTCCAGGATTGAAATCTACTGTGACAGAACGGTCTTTCTTTGGGTTATGTTTCTCCTCCCTCCATTCGTCTGTTTGTTCAGTTATTTCTTTGCCCGTACAGCCCCCTTGTTTCCCTGCATTGTTTCCCGAATGGCTACCGATTACACGACCGGGAAGCAGGCGTGTGCAGTCAATTGACCACCCAGTATCTGCGGTTAACCGCGGCTTAATTGACTTTTACTGGGTTACACATAGCCGCCACATGATGGTGTTATGGAGCTCCCTGGGCAGCCAGCGGTGCTCTGCCCAGCTTCAGTACACCAAAAGCAGACACTTTTCCTTCCAAGCACCGCTGAACTACCAGCCTACGGGTCTTCAGCTCCGTTCGTGAACCGAACGGCGGAGCATTCGGGACTTTGAGTTTTATATTGCAATCTATGTGAAGGGACCCAGATAGCTATGCCGTGGAATTAATGACTTTGGCTCTATGGCGATTAAACTGTATTCGTGTGGTCTGAGCGCCATTCACCTAATGTGCGCTCAGACCTGAGCTATCTGCGGGCATGTTGCATGTCTATACTTCTTGTAACAGTTTTAACACTTTCCATTTTAACAGTAATTTCTATCCTGTTGTCCCCACATGCATAATGGCGATTTGCCTTTGTCCTGGGAGATAATTGAATTCTCAATTATCTCCAGGGCAGAGGGTAGGAAGCCAGAATGCATTGTGGGGATGTATTGTGACTGTATGTCCTAATCTGATACCTGTCTGTTCTTTGTTACAGTCTCCCATTTGGTCCCCTAGGGGAGTGTTCACCAAGTGGGAGACCTGCATAAATACGGGTAGGTAGCCCTCATTGAAGCCAGATCTTGTTTTACCCTCAATGCAGAGCTTGGTCTCGTGATTGGGGGGATTTACTATACGCAGATAGAGACTGATTGCTGGGAACGTAACCCACTTGGATGCTGTATCGGTTTGTCTGTTAGCAGCGATTCGTGGGATTACTGTTCGGGAGTTTGGAATATTACTAAGTATGCTGTTCGGGAAATAGGCGCATTCCCCTGGTTCCAATTCGGGAGTTTGGGGTTCTAAAGTAGTAGTGCCTGTATCTCTGCAAGGGGAAACTTTCCTAAACGGCGATTTCACTGCTTTAGGCCTGGAGTTTCTTAACATCTACCCCATTCCTTTCCTGGTTTATAAGATCTGCTATCTCGAAAGGAATTGTGGCGGGATTGCCTAAACTGTGAATTGCCTTGTTTCTTTTGTGTGTGGATGTGCCTTCTTGGATGTGTTTTCCCTCTTTCCTATGCCTTCTTCTATAATTTTGCCTATAAAATCCTACACTACACCTTTTGACCGACCGGGGGGTGCTCCGGCGCACGGAGCCCCGTGCGCTGGACCACCCCGGCACCTCAGTTAGAACGTTTACTTAGAATGTTAACGCCTCGCTAACGAGGTGTGAAAACCACAGATCGCAAGGGAATGAGCGCCGTGTGCTTGCCTTGGCTGGCTGCCGGTTCATATTACCGAATGCCCACCGGGGGAGCATTCGTCTCCCGAACGGCCTGTGTACGCTGTCTTTGATCCTGGTGTCGGGGATCACCCTACCCGCTCCCAAAGGAGCTGTAATCACTCCTCCCTTCCCTTGTCCTACCCTTAGTCCCTCACCTGGGAGCAATGAGGTTACGCGTCCTCCTGTATGTGTTTTGTGTTGTGCTGGATGGAGACCCCCTGCTGGGGTCTGTGCATAAAAAAACTGTGTGTCCAATAAACATTGTCAAAAGTTGTATCCTGGAACTGTCCCATCCTGTTACTGGGGAAATGGGTCTGACCTACTCTAACCAAAGGGGATAACCAGCCAGGTTAACCAGGTCCCGCTACAGGAATAATACTCCCTTCTGGCACAAAAGGGCCCCTGGGTTCAAGGGGCAAAAAGGCTTTTTTACCTTCGGCGGCTCTTTTGATGCAGTCATCCAGGTTTCTGCCAAATAACATGTCACCATGGAATGGCAGGGAACATAGACTGTTTTTGGAGTAAGCATCAGCCGATCATGACCTGAGCCATAGTGCTCATCTAGCGGAGATCGAAAAGGTCATATTTCTGGAGAGGTTCCTGACTAGATTAACTGCAGCCTCAGATGATAAATCAATAGCAACTTCATAATTCTCAAGCTATCCAATATGGAGGGCCGGCTTCTGCCGTTCTTAATATCATCCTTCCAATTCTTCCATCCATACTTTCAATGCTCTGGTCACCGATGTGAGAGCTACAGCAGGATGTAGGCCAGTACCAGAAGCTACGTATGATTTGGAAAGATTGTACTCCATCTTTCTGTCCAACGGATCCTTGAAGGACCCCGCATCATCTACTGGTAAAGTGGTTCGTTTAGCCAGTCTAACCACTGCTGCATCAACCTTAGGGGCAGAATCCCATGTTTCAGTGTCCTTGGCTTAAATGGATAGCCTATCAAATTTTCCTTTTGCAGAGGATCTCCTGTCCGATCTGACCATTCCTCTTTAATAAGGTCACTTATGGTCTTATGGTCTTATGGACCGGGAAAGTAGCCCTTTTTCTCCTGAGATCAGAGAAATGGCTTTACGAACCCAGGATATCAAATATCCACTTCCGATGGTTCTATGACAGAGATAGGCAACCTTTGGCACTGCAGATGGACTACACATCCTATGATGCTTTGCAAACATTATGGCTGTAAGAGCATTGTGGGAGATGTAGTCCACAACATCTGGAGTGCCGAAGGTTGCCTATCCCTGTTCTAGGAAGTCTGGAGCTGGTAGTGTATCCTGCTCTGAGGAAGAAGCCAGGTCTCTCAGGGAAGCTGTATCCATAAACTCCTCTCCAGAGTCACCTGGAGAATAATCGGAAGGTTCTGAACATCTAGGTTGTTTGTAAGCTTTCCCAGCCTCTTTGATACTTAATGTATTACATAATGTCAGGTGTGGGTTGAGATGGCCTTGCAGCTGCTGATAGCTTGAACAGAGACAGCTCCCCTCCAGAGTTCTGTTGTCACAGGATTCACATTGCATCCTTTTGGGCGACTTCCCTTTGGAAGATCCTGAAGCTCTGGTACCTTTAAAACTAAATATACATATAAGGACTCTGTGCTCTTTTATTTAAACATTCTTAAAACAGAAGAACCGAAGAAGATGACTTACCTATACTGCTTAGATTGTGACCTATTTTATGACCTGTGTTGAGAAGGGGAGTCCGAATTCCTCGAGCTTGAGCATACTTCATCCATCTAAAATTGGAAGTTTTGAAAGAATCTCAAATCGAAATTCCAAAAGAGGAATATCAGAACTAATTTACCTTCAAGGAAGGATCCAAAGAAACCATAAGGGATAAGTGGTGAGTATTGGAGTATGAATCGCTATCTGCAAAATCCAAGTAACGAATTCCGAGGAAAATTGAATCCTGGCGCTTTAAATAGGCGTCTGACGTCATGAGGGAAACCCAACTCGCGAATGCGTACATGCTGAGATACCAAACGCAGTGCGTTAGCAAGAAAAAAAACTAGCGCACCTGAACAGGCATGAACGCCTTAGTTTAGTTTTTGGTTAGTTTTGGTAGATGGGATTGTGAGAATGTAGTAATCGTCTACTTTTGTGAGTTGTGAGATTTTAAGGCTGTGTGTGATATCTCCTTGACAAACCACGGTAAATTCCCTAGGTCTTAGGAACCCATAAAAAGCTAAATAGATAGCAGACTTGATCACCAGGTTTGTGTTGGGATCAAATGGGGATTCGTCAAGGAGATTGCTAAGTAATCTAAAGATAGGCCCATCTATCGGAAGTCTGGTGGTAAGTGGAACCGAAACTTTAGAAATACCCTTTAAGATTTTGCTGATGGGGTATGATGACAAAAAGGGGGTGTTGTTAGGGAAATTTGTGAGGCTGTGATGCTGCTGTCAGGGTACCTGTGGTCTCTACCTCCGAAAGAGGTAGAGACTTAGCTGTTCCTCCATCCAGACGGTCTGATGGCTCCCTTCCCCGCGGTCTATCCGGTCATGCTAGGCCGGCCGCGAGGGAGTGACTGCCTTTTACAGCATCTAGGCAGGAAGTAGTTATCAGGACACTCCCCCGGAACAACCTGTCAGTCAATGGCTGCAGGACCAATCAGGACGCCTTGGAGGCGTGGTTACTGCTCTGAACAGGGTATTTAACAGAGCTTCTTTCATTAGCTCATTGCCCTGTCGTGGTTCTAGCTTGTTCTAGTCACTCAGTGCTTGTGTATTCTATTATCCCTTTTGGTTTTGACCCGGCTTGTTTACCTTACTCTGCTTATCTCTGTTACCCTTGATCTGGCTTGTCTCTCGCTTACCTGTCTTCTGTTACCCTCGACCTCGGCTTGTCTTTGACCATTCTATACTGTACTACTTACGTTAGTCCGGCCATTCTAAGGTCCGGTATACGTATCTGGCTACTGTTTGTACTCTGCGTGTTGGATCCCTGTCCCGATCCTGACATTACGACAGGGCCAATGGATCCTGCAAGTACAAACAGTCAGCTGGCTGCTCCTGATCCTAGGTTTGAAGCCATGGATCACAGAATGGATCAGATGGCGCTTGCGCTACAGGCTCTATTAGCTTGTGCCAATAACCCACCAGAGGAGATACGTAATACCCCTGTTTCTCCTGTCGGTTCAGGTCTAGAGGTAGCCACAGTGGGTGCTTCTTCTCACATTACCCCCCCAGTACGCTATGGTGGGGCTCCTGAGAAGTGTCGTGGTTTTTTAAACCAAATTAGTATCCACTTTGAATTGCAACCTCGCTCTTATCCTACAGATAGGGCAAAAGTAGGATTTATTATCACCCTACTCATTGAGAAGGCTCTGAGATGGGCCAACCCACTATGGGAGAACGATAATCCATTAGTTTATAACTATAACGCATTTGTAGCTGCTTTTAGAAGAACATTTGACCCTCCAGGTAGAAAGGTTAATGCAGCCAGATTACTGTTGCGCCTGAGACAGGAGAACCAAACACTGGTGGATTATGCACTAGAGTTCAGGTCTCTGGCGGCAGAAATCAAGTGGAATGAGCAGGCGTATATGGATGTATTTTTGAATGGCCTATCTGATGTAATCCTTGATGAGGTTGCTACCAGAGAACTCCCTGAGAATTTAGAGGATTTAATTTCGTTCATCTCTCGTATAGATGAACGTCTAAGAGAGAGACAGAACACTCGAGAGAGGAACCAGAGACCTTCTTTTAGGTTAGTTCCCGCTGTTCCAAGTCCTGACTCCACGATATCTTTGCTTACTGAACCTATGCAGATAGGGTATACCCGCCTCTCTGAGGAGGAAAGACAGCACAGGAGAAGAGAGGGTTTGTGTATGTATTGTGGAGCCAAGGGTCATTTACTCTCGAACTGTTCTAACCGCCCGGGAAACGCTCGCACCTAAGTCTCTCTAGAGGACAGGCCTTGGGTGTTTCTATTTTGTCCTCTACTCCTGATTATAAAGATCACAGGCTTCTACTACCAGTTTCCTTAACTTGGGGGAAGGAAGTAGTAAGGGCTATGGCATTGATAGATTCCGGTGCTGCTGAGAATTTTATCGACCAAGCCTTTGCTAGTAAGAACAATTTCCCGTCCCAGCTAAGGGAGACACCTTTGGCCGTTGAGGCCATAGATGGTAGACCACTACTAGACCCTGTTATCTTTCGTGAGACCATACCCATTAATTTAAATGTGGGTATCCTACACGTGGAGAATTTATCTCTTCTGCTCATTTCGTCTCCTTCCGTTCCCATAGTTCTGGGGTACCCATGGTTGAAAAAACATAACCCTATTATCGATTGGGAGTTAGGAGAGATACTCTCGTGGGGCAAGGGCTGCCAGGATCGGTGTTTGTGCAAGGTTTCTCCATTAGCTAATATTAACATACCGGAGAATCCTACTCAGTCCACAGAAAGACAAATACCAGACCTTTACCTAGACTTAAGGGCAGTGTTTGACAAGAAGAATGCCGATTCTTTGCCTCCACACAGGTCATTTGACTGTAAGATTAAGCTTCTACCCGGCACTATGCCTCCGAGGGGCCATGTATATCCTTTGTCTGTTCAGGAAAACTCTGTTCTAGAGGAGTATATTCGGGAGAATTTAGAAAAGGGATTCATCAGGAGGTCTTCTTCTCCGGCCGGGGCTGGGTTCTTTTTCATTAAGAAGAAGGATGGCACGCTGAGACCATGTATCGATTACCGAGGCTTGAATAAAATAACTGTCAGAAATGCCTATCCTATCCCACTGATTGCCGAGTTATTTGATCGTCTTAAGGGCTCCAAAATCTTCACCAAGTTAGATCTCAGAGGGGCTTACAATTTGGTGAGAATCCAGCAAGGTCACGAGTGGATGACGGCATTCAATACCCGGTATGGCCATTACGAATACACTGTTATGCCATTTGGACTATGCAATGCTCCTGCAGTATTTCAAGATTTGATTAATGAGGTACTTAGGGAGTTTCAGCATGATTGTGTTATTGTTTACCTGGACGACATACTAATACACTCTAAGGAGATTGAGACTCACCATAGACAGGTCAGAAAGGTATTACACAAGCTGCTGCAACATGGTCTATATTGCAAATTGGAGAAGTGCAGTTTTGATCAGTCTCAGGTAGACTTTCTTGGATACGTGATTTCTGGGGAGGGTTTTAAAATGGATCCTGTAAAACTTCAATCTATTTTAGACTGGCCCTTGCCCAAAGGACTCAAGGCTATCCAAAGGTTTATTGGTTTTTCCAACTACTATAGGCGCTTCATTAAAGGATACTCCTCTATCATTGCGCCTATTACCAATATGACCAAACAAGGGGCTGATACGAAGTTCTGGTCTAAGGAAGCTCTGGGTGCTTTCAAGACTCTCAAGGAACTTTTTGCCTCGGCTCCCATTCTAGTCCATCCTGATACGACTCTGCCTTTCTTGCTCGAGGTCGATGCTTCTGAGACTGCAGTTGGGGCTGTTCTGTCTCAAAGGTTAGGGGTGGATAAACCGTTACACCCTTGTGGTTTCTTCTCTAAGAAATTTTCTGGGCCTGAGAGCAGATATGACATCGGGGAGAGGGAACTGTTAGCAGTCATTAAAGCCTTAAAGGAGTGGAGACATTTGTTGGAGGGGACCCTACACCCTATTACGATTTTGACGGACCACAAAAACTTGTCCTATATTGGGGAGGCTAAGCGCTTATCCTCTAGACAAGCTCGTTGGTCCTTATTCCTGACTCACTTCAATTATGTACTGACTTACAGACCTGGTTCTAAAAACTCTAAAGCCGATGCATTATCTCGCCAATATGAACCTTCTACTGTACCTGAACCAGTTCTTTCTTCTATAGTTCCGAAATGCAATATCATTGCTAATACGAATCTCAGGATTCATTCTTCATTACTGGCCGAGATCATTAAGTTGCAACATTTAGCACCTAAACAGACTCCTGCAGGCCGTCATTTCGTTCCTCCTGCTCTTCAACTGGAACTTTTACAGTGTTTACATAATAGCAAGATGGCGGGACATCCTGGTATTCGCAAAACGTACGCGTTGATCTCTAAGGACTTCTGGTGGCCTGCTTTACGGAGGGATATTGAGGAGTTCATCGCTGCATGTGAAGTTTGTACTAAAACCAAACAACCCCATACGCTTCCATGTGGATTCCTGCAACCCTTGGAGGTTCCAGAAAAACCATGGTCCTGTTTGGCCATGGACTTTATTGTCGATCTACCTATCTCTAAAAGACAGACTGTTATCCTCACCGTGGTTGACAGGTTTACTAAGATGGCACACTTCATTCCCCTGCCTAAACTCCCGTCTTCTCCCGAATTGGCAGAAATATTCGCTAAGGAGATTTTTCGCCTACATGGGATACCCTCCCAAATTGTATCGGACAGAGGCTCCCAATTTGTTTCCCGCTTTTGGAGGTCCTTCTGCTCTCAACTTGGTATTAAATTAAACTTTTCTTCTGCCTATCATCCTCAGTCTAACGGAGCTGCTGAACGTACCAACCAGAAAATTGAACAATATTTACGATGCTTTGTTTCTGAACACCAGGATGATTGGGTCGGTTTGATTCCTTGGGCGGAGTTTGCACACAACAATCTCGTTTGCGATTCTACTCATTCAAGCCCCTTCTTCATGAATTATGGTTTTCATCCGTCTATTCTTCCTTCGGATTCCCCTTCCCAGGGGGTGCCGTCGGTTGATGTTCATGTTGCCAATTTGAGGAAGTTGTGGGATCAAACTCGACAAATCCTTGTGCACAACTCTATGTTGGTCAAGAAACACGCTGATAAACGTAGAAGGGCGGCTCCGGTCTTTGTTCCAGGTGATAGGGTATGGCTGAGCACGAGGAACATCCGTTTAAAAGTGCCCTCCATGAAGTTCGCTCCTCGTTATATTGGACCCTACAGGGTGCTGACCCGTATCAATCCAGTTGCGTATCGTTTAGCTCTTCCTAATACCTTACGCATCCCGAACTCGTTTCACGTTTCATTACTGAAACCACTCATATGTAACAGATTTTCCTCCACAATAGCCCCTCCTCGCCCCGTTCAGGTGGAGGGTCAGGAGGAGTATGAGGTTAACTCTATTATTGATTCTCGAATCTCCCGGGGGAGAGTACAATATCTGGTTGATTGGAAGGGATATGGTCCTGAGGAGAGGAGTTGGGTACCTCAGGAGGATGTTCATGCTCCCCGTCTCCGCAGGGCGTATCACTCTCGCTTCCCATCTCGTCCCGGTTCATTCCGCCCGGTGGGCGTATCTGAGAGGGGGGGTACTGTCAGGGTACCTGTGGTCTCTACCTCCGAAAGAGGTAGAGACTTAGCTGTTCCTCCATCCAGACGGTCTGATGGCTCCCTTCCCCGCGGTCTATCCGGTCATGCTAGGCCGGCCGCGAGGGAGTGACTGCCTTTTACAGCATCTAGGCAGGAAGTAGTCATCAGGACACTCCCCCGGAACAACCTGTCAGTCAATGGCTGCAGGACCAATCAGGACGCCTTGGAGGCGTGGTTACTGCTCTGAACAGGGTATTTAACAGAGCTTCTTTCATTAGCTCATTGCCCTGTCGTGGTTCTAGCTTGTTCTAGTCACTCAGTGCTTGTGTATTCTATTATCCCTTTTGGTTTTGACCTGGCTTGTTTACCTTACTCTGCTTATCTCTGTTACCCTTGATCTGGCTTGTCTCTCGCTTACCTGTCTTCTGTTACCCTCGACCTCGGCTTGTCTTTGACCATTCTATACTGTACTACTTACGTTAGTCCGGCCATTCTAAGGTCCGGTATACGTATCTGGCTACTGTTTGTACTCTGCGTGTTGGATCCCTGTCCCGATCCTGACAGCTGCACACCCGTGAGGTATAGTTTAATTGTATTGTGGGAAAGTTTTAAATATAAGTGGCAAAAGGAGGCAAAAGCCACCATAGTTTGGGTAGAGAAATCACCTTGCAATCCGAATTCAGCTGTGAATTTATTGAAAACGGTAAGTGACCTACTGTAGGTGATAGTTGTGTTAGGTGATAGTGCTTTGTGCGTAAGAGTCCTAGCGTGGTGCATAAGTGTGTTCAATCCAGGATTAACTCGTGAAACCTCGGTTTTCTGGATGGTTGATGGTGGGCTGATAGGAGTGCCTGGAAGAATACCTGCAATTGAGATCAAGACAGAGCATCAGTGGCCGTGTTGTGAATACCCGGGATGTGAAAGCAAATTTAAGTGGAACTGGACGGTTGCCAGCCAGGTCAGCTTGCGAATCAGCCGCATAATGGTAAGGGAGGAAGAGCGCCCCTTGTTAATGATATCGCAAGCTGACGACTTGTCGGAATAGCATTTTACTGCCTTGCCGGACCAGAGATGACCCCAGGTGTGTGCGGCCGCCATGATGGGGTAAATTTCAAAAAGGGCTGAAGTCTCTCTCTAAAACCCGTCAAGGCATCCGTCTCATCGGGCCAGTGACCCCTAAACCGAATATGGCTGGGAAACCCATGTTGGCTGCAGCGTCAGTGTAAATGCATGGAGATACCGTTCCACTCAGTCAAAAACTTCCCCCACATGATTAGGTCAGCTTTGGCGTGCTGGTCCAACGCAATTGGGCAGGCGTCCGGTACCCCGTGAAGCAGACAAAGAAGCCTGGACACAAAAGACCTTCCCTGCGGAATGATGCGCATCGCGAAATTCAGGGACCCCAATAAGGACTGAAGTTCTTTCCTGGTGCATACATCATTCCGCAGGAACATGTCTATCTCCCCTCTCAGGCGGACCAGTTTGTCGGGGGGAAGGCTGGCGCGGAAGGTACCAGAGTCCAGCTCTATCCCCAAGAAAGTAAGTTTAGTAGTGGGGCCAATCGTTTTAGAGGGAGACATAGGTACCCAGAGTATGGAGAAAAGTGCTGAGGATATCAGTGGGTGTGCGTGCGCTCGGTTCTATTATGAGGAAGTCATCCAAGTAATGAATGACGGCGTGACACCTGAGAATGTTCAGAAGCAGCCAGCATAGAGTTTCTGCGAAAATATCAAACAGTTTAGGGCTGCTTCTGGACCCGAAAGTGAGTCACGTGGAAAAATAGTACCTGTTAAGCCATTTAACACCGTGCAAGTGCCAAAGTGATGGGTGCATGGGCAGTAATTTGAATGCATTGGTTATGTATTTACTAAGCCAAGCGTTGCTACCAGTTGAAATGATGGTTTGTATAGCGTCGTCAATTTTTACGTACTGTAGTGAGAAGTCGTCTGCGGGAATGAGTGCATTAATGCTGGGAACAAAAGAAGAGTGCGGTGCTGATAAATCGATAATCATGCGCTTTTTATTCAAGTATTTGTGTACAGCTATGCCAATGGGCTTAGTGCGCCGGGAGGAAAACTGTGTCACAAACGCACCCTACTCCAAGAGTGTGTGTGACGTAGTTGTGATGGTGAAAGGGTTAAAGTACACTATTTGTCTTCACTAGACAGGAAATAATGACAAAATCCCTCTTTTTAACACCACCCACACTTAAACATAATGATATAACTATTACTATCCCACCAAGTCTTACTTAGTACAATAGTTAAGGAATTATAAAAAGTACTAACTAGTCTCTTCAGGTAACGTGATTCTTAACCAGACAAAGGCAGAACTTAATAAATTAATGTTTATTATGAACAAAGAATAGTCACAGTGCATATAACAGTATATGATAAACAAGTTATTTACACCAACAACAGATAAAAACAAAAAGGAATAGCAGTAGCGGAATAGCATTATAATCACGGTATATCCACTGGTAGTCAGGAAAGAAAAACCAGAAAACACAGGCAGCATAATAATAATCCCCCTTCACCAAGGAAGATCACACCAAGTCTGGGAGCCAACTGTCTTCAAAAGCAATAACAACTCTGCAACCTGTGCCATTTACTACACAAATTACATTAAAAGATAATATTCCAAGGGTGCAACAATAAATTATACACCCTTGCCGTGACAAGGAGATAGAGGTCCTTTATGGAGATAGAGGTCCAGTTCCTCTCTCCTGTGGGGATATACCGAACAGATGACATCACGGTATATCCCGAAAGCCAAAACGAAATTGGGAATAGATAGCTTTTTGTTGAGCCTAGGGTCTCTGGTTTTAAGAACCACCAAAATATCCCCAAAGTTATAAGCCCTGTTCTCCAGCACGTCTTGGGAGGCTATAAGCAATGACACCAGACACGCGTCCTTCCCATCCAGGATTTCTTTCCTAATGGAGTCTGGGACGGAGTGAGCTGGTGACACAAAAGGAGACGTATCTGAGGCAGGAGCTGAAGGGAGAAGTATAGGGGTGGGTGTTGGTGCCATAGGTACTGCAGGGGTGAGGGCTGAGAGGACAGGAAGGTTACCTGGGGAGGCTATAGCACTTTGCTTAACTGGCTGTTCAAGGTCTGCAGGTTGGCCAGGATTGCCGCAAGGGCACCTTGCTTAACTGGCTGTTCAAGGTCTGCAGGTTGGCCAGGATTGCCGCAAGGGTGTCCTGGGTGGCTGTGCCAGCGCCAGATGGTTGACCTTGAGAGCTAGTGCCTGGCCTAGGCTCAGGGCCCGGGTTGGTCAAAAGTCTGTAGAGTTCCACCTTACGAGCCGTAGCATGAAAGGGGATTCCCCTAAGCCTAAGTTTGGTCATAATTTTTGGAATAGTCCATGCTCTCAAAGACGTAGAGGTAGAAGGGGCGAGAGGTACGCCTGGAGACTCGGGTCTGATAGGAGTGAATGGTATCTCATCGGTAGGCAACTCGTCAATGGGAGATGTATCTTGATGTATCTTGCGACATTCTAGAAATTAATTTGATTTAGTAGGGGAGTGTGAGAAAATTGACACAAAAAGGGGGGAGCAGGGGGGAATTCCTCGGGTGAACTGGACTGTAAGGCTATTGCCGAAGCAAAAAACTTAACTTTGACTAGTGACAGATGAGGCCCTACTAGTGCCAGGTGGCGGTAAGAGGCTCTATCTATGATTTGGCCGAGGTAAGTACGTTGCCACAGATGTGGTGGCGGGATGTTGGCCTCTCGATGACCTTTAAAAGATTCAAAACGTGTGGCCGTGGAAAGTGAGGCTCTGACTACGGCCCTGTAGAAGAGCGAATGAGGCGTTTAACTATGATTTGGACGTGGGGCCGTGTTGAGGTGGGAGATGGCTTTGCGGGGCCTGTAAATGCCTCGGTGAGCTAGGTCTGGAGCCCAGACCCTGTGAGCCAGTTCACGTACCATCTATGGGATAAATTGGCAAATTATGTAATGGGTGGATACTAACCTTCATAGTGGTTATGTAACAGAGTAAACTTGCAGAAGCCAGACACAGAGAGATGGATGCAGGTTTTCAGGAAGTAAGAAGTCTTTATTAACATTACGATCGGGCCTCAGATGAACTAACGTTCCAAAACAGGTCTGAGGGACAAATACATGGAGTACATGCTTTTTATAGAACTATAACTCCTCCCATTAATGGCTCCACCCGCACGTACCCTTAACCAATCGGTGGACAGGATTTGGATTTCCTTATATGGGCAGACCACATATCTCATCTGAAACAAAGTAGAAAGAAAGGCAATTTCAGTTCCTGCATTCCTGCACATGCTCAGTACATTGATGACAGTATCTTAGCTACATGTAACTAACTGATACAACATACACATATGCCACGTGGAAGCCTACTTAATTTACATTTCACCGAAATTCCATCACATTCCCCCCCTTTGATGCCTCTGATACAAAATTATTCCAGATGCATCACCAATCATAGTTTACCAACACCTCTCAAGTAGCCATTGGACCAGAGCAGACATTGTAAGCATCTTAGCATCATCACAAACTCCTCCAGCATTCCTCATCATGAATATGTTCTCTTTGGGCTAGGGATTCATATCTATAGACAGCCATTACATGAGCAGCTGTCTTTCTTTCTATAACAAAACAAGGAATAGAGTCAGCGCTAATCAGGAAGGCAGCAGTCCCAAACAGGGACTCCCTCTAATGTCCCTGGAGATAAATAGACAAAGCAAGAAAATGGGGGATGGGTCTGCGCCACTGGGTACAACAGATAATGATATTAAGTCCAATGGGATCTATATCGTGTGTCCAAAATTCTACTTAATACGGTATCCAGAAGATGTCAATGACATGGAAGATAATCCAATTTTGTAAGAAATAGAAGAGTTCTTACTTACAGTTGACAGAGCTTAATCCAGCTCTGGTGTGAATGGCTTGCAGCGGTATTATCCCCGCTTGCAGGATATACGGCAAGTGTCCTCTTCTATGTAGTGGCAGGTAACCAAATGGGAAATAAAAATGGAAACAATAATGGTGCAGTATGTTCCACACATGCGATAAAAGATATAAAATATAATAGATACACTCACATTCGGTAGAGCTTCAGCTAGCTCTAGTTTGATAGGCGTGCAGCGGTATAATCCC
Organism: Pelobates fuscus; assembly: GCF_036172605.1. NCBI lineage: Eukaryota > Metazoa > Chordata > Amphibia > Anura > Pelobatidae > Pelobates > Pelobates fuscus. The sequence continues at coordinate 189,496 of NC_086322.1, forward strand.
CGCTTAGAGGATATGGGATGAGTGATCTTGACACGAATATCAATAGCTCGGAGAGAAGATAAAACAGCGATAGTGCTCTCAATAAAATCTTTAGTGATAAAATAAAACAATAAAATATACTCACAATATATAGGGCAGACTGACTGCTCTATGTAACAGCGTAGGTGGTATAATCCCCACCTAGGATTCTTTGGAGTATTATATCCAGGAAGTAAAAAAATAAAAAATAAAAATAAAAGAAGTATAAAATATATATAAAAAGGCCAGGTAGTAGTAAAGTAGTGGATACTTTTACTGTTTTTATATACTGTTAATAAAAAGATTTTGGTCATTTTTACATTGTAACCATCATCTTTTACTACTACCTGGCTTTTTTATATATATTTTATACTTCTTTTATTTTTATTTTTTATTTTTTTTACTTCCTGGATATAATACTCCAAAGAATCCTAGGTACCGCTGGTTGCTGTTGGGAAGGAGGACCGGTTGTCTCTTCCCGGGCCTCATTGATGAGTCGCAGGTAATCCCCCTCCAGGTTCCATTCTTTGGCGACCAAATACTGTAGGTCTGCCTCGAGGTCAATAGCGCTAGGGAGCCCCAGCATGTCTTCTCGGTCGTAACACAGGTCCCAAAAACGAGAGTCGGTCGCTTTCCCAAAGTCCTCATCGTCAATATTATCCCAAAATCGGCCAAGGTCAGTGTAATCTCCGCCTTCTGGGAACTCATACTCTGCCATCTCGGGGACACACTGAGCTGCGTACCATTGTATCGCCTGGTATGCGTCGTCTAGCGCCAGTTCTGCATATACTAGAATCTCGAGTCTAGTCACCCACGCTTCTTCGGTCTGTTTTCTCAGGAGGGGCATCCGCTCTGCCATTCGAGCCAGGATTCGCTGCCTTCTGCTGCGGCACCGATCCCCTCGCGAATACTGTACTTCCTCTAGGGCTTCGTCCCACAACCTGGCTCTGACAGCCTCTCTGTACATCAACATGTCCTCCTCTGAGACTGCTCCAGACCCCAGGACGTAATCGTTCAATCTATCTTGAAACTTCTCCTCCATTTTCTGAGTTCCTTTGTAGATAGGGTCGCTGTACGGGTACTAGCGTTGCCCTCAATTTGTAATCCAGGAATGGTGTTGTCTGTAGCTGTCCCTCTGGTTGTAGGAACGATCCCGCCGCTTGCCACCAATTGTAACGGACCGTTTTGCTCAAAAGGGGATAAAAATCGTTTAGGCGATAATCCTCTTTTTTCCTAGACCAGCAGCTACTGCAAGCACCAATCTCCCGAACTGCAAACTGTACGAATTCTGGTAACTCCCGAACTGGAAACACACGAACCCTGGAATCAGCCGAACAGGAAAAGCATACAATCCAATTCCCCCAAAAACGAGACGACACATCGGTTTGAGGGTCAAGCAGAATCTGAGGTGCTGGCACACCCAGCCTGGTTTTTATTGCAGTTGTTACAAATACAGGTCCGCCCACAGGGAGGTATAAAACAACCACTCACACATCAGTTACATCCCACATATTCCCTCCCCTTATCCTGAGAGGAAACTCAATTATACATACAGTTAAAACATACTTTCTACCCAACTTTCATAACTCTAAAACCATACATCACATTCACATAAAAATACATATCCACAATCAATCCATTCAGGGGAACGACATATTAAAAAAATGGCATGAATCAGACCAGGGGTTCAAAAGTTAGTAAAGTATCTTTTAAAACCCCTGCCAGATTGTTTTTCCGGCTCAGACCGGTTTTACAGAGCCCTCTCCATTGACAGACTCCATTGAGCACATGGGGACACAAAGACAGTAAAACACTTTAAAATACATAGTGTCACCTTTTACACATAACACACAGACATTTCACATATCCCCAGATAGCTGGGATCTGAGCGCACAAAACTACCGAATAGCGCGCAGATCCTATTCACACAGTTCAATTGCCATGGAGCCGAAGTCTTTAACTACACGAATGGGCTCCATGGCATAGCTATCTGGGTTAACACATTCACATAAAGTCTGGTCCATAGTCCAAAGGCAAGAGGCGGGCAAGCAGCCCCCTCCAAGGACACGTGGCGAGGTCGGTTTCGCCACAGTAGTTAATATACACCCAGTTGTACCCAACCCTTACAATCTGCTTGCTTTGATACCAGGTGGAGCAACCTACTTCACAGTTCTAGACCTTAAGGATGCTTTCTTTTGCCTTCGAATTGCTGCTGAGAGTGAACATATCTTTGCTTTCCAATGGGAGGATGCTGTTACAGGTTCAAAGCGTCAGATGACCTGGACCAGACTACCTCAAGGGTTCAAGAATTCACCTACCCTATTTGGATCTGCATTAAGCCAGGATTTGCAAGATTTCAAGTCTATCCCAGGAGAATGTGTACTACTTCAATATGTGGATGATCTATTGATAGCGGCTGTTACTAAAGAGATATGCCAACAAGCCACTTCTATGGAGAGCAGGATACAAAGTATCGAGGAAGAAAGCACAGTTATGCCAGCCAAGTGTTAAATATTTAGGATTCCATATATCCGAAGGTCAAAGAATGATGGGACCTGAAAGAAAAGAAGCAGTGTGTCGGATATCTATACCTAAGAATAGAAGACAAGTGCGAGAATTCTTAGGAGCGGCAGGATTCTGCAGGATATGGATTCCTAATTATGCAATATTGGCGAAACCTCTATATGAAGCTGTGAAAGGAACAGAATATGACCCCTTTTTGTGGACCTCTGAGCAACAGAAGGCATCTGAAGATGTTAAGAAAGCACTTATGAGTGCCCCAGCCCTAGGTCTACCAGATCACACGCGTCCTTTTTATCTGTATGTACATGAGCAAAGAAGAATGGCTGTGGGAGTATTAACTCAATACTTGGGATCATGGCAAAGACCGGTAGCTTACATGTCCAAACAGTTGGATGCAGTGGCCAGTGGTCTTCCACCTTGTCTGCGAGCAGTGGCTGCTGCTGCCCTACTGGTAGCAGAGGCTGACAAGCTCACCTTGGGTCAGGAACTCCATGTGCGAGTACCTCACGCAGTACAGACCCTATTGGATTATAAAGGAAATCATTTAGCAACAGTCGAATTACCAAATATCAGGCTATGTTGTGTGAAAATCCAAGAGTACACCTAGAAACCGTCAACAATTTGAATCCAGCTACCCTTTTGCCTCTGACTACTGAAAGTCAACAAGATTGTTTGGAGATAATGGATGAAGTGTTTTCAAGTAGACCTGATCTTCATGATTTTCCCATCCAGAATCCGGACATTTAGTATTATACTGATGGTAGTAGTTATGTGAAGGAAGGTGTACGTTATGCAGGATATGCGGTAACGACTATAGATAAAGTGATAGAAGCACGGCCACTGTCAAAAGGGACATCAGCACAGAAGGCGGAACTGATTGCATTAACTAGGGCTTTGCAATTAGCTGAAGGGTTGAGAGTGAATAGCTACACTGATTCAAAGTATGCTTTTTTAACCACCCATGCACATGGAGCATTGTATAAAGAAAGGGGATTGTTGAATTCAGAAGGAAAAGAGATCAAGTATGCGGCTGAGATACTCCAACTGCTAGAGGCGGTATCGGAACCCGAAGGAAGTCGGTATTATACACTGTAGGGCACATCTGAGAGGTGATAGTGATGTCATCAAAGGAAATCGCATGGCCGAGCAAAACATGTCGCTGAATCTGGGCAAGAGGAATACGTGGGATATATTGCAGCCCTTGTACCGGCACCTCTGTCTCAATGGACTCCAATATATGCAGCCCAAGAGATGGAGTGGTTGAAGACTGAAGCTGGGAAATATCTGGAGAATAACTGGTATCAGTTAGAAGATGGAAGAATAGTTATTCCGACATCTCTGGCTATAGAGATTGTTTAAAATTTCCATAATGGTACACATACTGGAAGAGAGAGTATGGAAGAATCTATTAGGAAACATTTCTACATACCAAGGTTATCTAAACTTACTCAAGCCATTGTTCGGAGATGTGTTTTGTGTGCCCAAAATAATGCAAGACAAGGTCCTGTCAAACCCCCTGGAGTTCAATATATGGGAGGACTCCCAATGTCAGATCTGCAAATAGATTACTCAGGCTGGGTAGAAGCTTGTCCAACTCGTACAGAAAAGGCAGGAGAAGTTGTACCCAGATATGGACTTCCGTGTTCTATCAGATCAGACAATGGTCCAGCCTTTATCCATCAGTGTTTGCAACAATTAACTCATGTGCTTGGTATCAAGTGGAAACTTCATACAGGCTGTAGACCTCAGAGTTCTGGGAAGGTGGAAAGGATGAACAGAACAATAAAAACCCAGTTGGCTAAAATGTGTCAGGAGACTCAGCTCAAGTGGAATGTCCTTTTGCCAATTGCTCTGTTGCGGATACGTAGTACGTCTACCAGCAGAATGGGTCTGTCTCCCTTTGAAATTATGTATGGGCGTCCACCTCCCATACTTGGTAATCAAAGGGGGGACTTAAATCAGTTGGGTGAAGGAATTACTCGACAGCAGGTTGTAGAGTTGGGTAAAACTATGGAGGAAGTGCAGAAATGGGTGCAAGAGGTTACCGGTGAACATATATCCACCTGTTCATTCCTATCAACCAGGAGATCAAGTGTGGATAAAAGAATGGAATATTGTTCCATTAGGTCCAAAGTGGAGGTCCTTATGTTGTTCTTTTATCTACTCCAACAGCTGTAAAGGTGGCAGAGGTGACTCCGTGGATTCATCATTCTAGGGTTAAACTAGCATCAGACTCTTGGCAAGCTATCCCAGATCCTGAGAATCCTTGCAAGATCCGGTTGAAGCGTGCAACTCAGTCGGAGTGACGAGGAGATATTGGGACATTTAGAGTAACAACAGATATCAACAAGTAGGTGTTTTGACTGCCATAATAAAGCCTGACCACCTGCCTACGTGTCATAGCCAGAGCGTCTCGAAGGGATCTCTGTGAAGGAAAGTGAGGATCAGAAGAACAACATCCTTGCAGCCCTCACAAACGGGAAGCTGAGGTGCCGTCACACGGTCGAAGAAAAATGAGGAATTATGAAATGATGTGTTATATTGTGTGTTTAAGTATTTGTGTGATTTTTCAAGAGTACAGACATACCGAATTGCGGTAGTTGCATTAAGACTACTAAAACAGGTAACCAAATATCCCAAACTCTTATTTGGCACTCACAGTATGAATGTAAGGGATCTGTATCTAAATGTAGATACTTGGATATTGATTACAGTTTGTGCAAGCCAGTATCAGGAGAGTCTAAATGTTTCGATCCCCAATTCCAACCCCGTACAATTTGGTTGGTAATTAGGAATAGTAATTCCCAGGGAACTCTAATAAATAGGACTGTGATAAATACCATACATTCTACGGGTGTTCTGCTATTTGATGCATGTAAGGCGATTTCTGGTAGTAGAAAACCTTGGAATGTATGTGGTAATCTTAAATGGGAACGAACTTATGGGTTTAATGATAAAAACTTATGTCCCAGTAAAAGATCTACTGATCCTGATTGCCCAAATAGAGATTATAATTTTTGTCCCTATTGGTCTTGTGTAGGGTGGGCAACATGGGGGAAAAACAGTGGATCAAGATATGATTATCCAAAGGTTGCCTACCACACCATATTGTAAATCTATGGAATGTAATCCGGTCCATATGACCATCTCTAATCCCCAGCATTTTATTGACAAATTTGGAAATCTATTTGGGTTCCAAATACATGGCACAGGAGTAGATCCAGGAACGATAATATATGTAGGACTTGAAACTGAGACAGTAGCAACTCAAACTCATCAGGTTTTTCATTCCTTCTATGAGGGGATGAGTGTTGAGGATAAAATTCCCCATAAAGTTAAGAACCTATTTATTGATTTGGCTGAGAGTATTGCGGGTAGTCTTAATGTAACTAATTGCTATGTATGTGGAGGTACTAATATGGGAGACCAGTGGTCATGAGAGGCAAAGGAAGTATGGTACCCTGACTCTGAGACATATGAACAACAGATACCTTTTCAGTTTGATCATCAAGTAAGTACTAGAAGTAAATCGGATTGGCGGTTAAAAACCTCCATTATAGGTCATGTGTGTTTAGCCAGGAAAGGGCCATTGTATACCACACCTGTTGGCGAGTTAATATGTCTAGGACAGAAAGCCTATAATGCCGATACTAAAGATACTACTTGGTCAGCTTCAAATGTCTCGGAGCCTACTAATCTGTTTGCCAGTTACACCCATTTAAAAAGGTATGGTTTGACTTATCTGCTACATCCAATTGGAAAGCCCCAGCAAATTTATATTGGATCTGTGGTAAGAAAGCATATTTGGAGTTACCACAAGATTGGGAAGGGGCATGTGTATTAGGTATGCTCAAACCATCCTTCTTCTTGTTGCCAATTGAGACAGGAGAGACCTTGGGAGTTAAGGTTTACGATGTAAATCATAAAAAGAAGCGAGCATCCTTGAATATAGGTAGTTGGGAAGATGAGTGGCCTCCCCAACGAATTCTTTTTTAATATTTCTTACAATTCCCTTCAGTGGTTAAAAAGTTAGTTGGAAGTCCTTTGTGAGCAACTGATCTGGCAGGGTCCCTAGGACAACGCCCTGCTGGAGAACAATGGGGGGAGTGGGGGAAGCATGGATTCAAAGGGGCAGAAAGTGTCCCAAAATCCAATAAGCCCAAACAATGTTTATAAAAGGCAAACTCTCCCAGGGGCCATAGTCAGAAGGTAGGAGGGAGGCAAACAGGCCCGTCCAAAAACCAGTGGCGAGGTCACTTTCGCCACAAGTATAGTTAAATAATACAGTGACAATTGGTAGAATAAATGAGGTGCAGTGTCTTCCAAGCTTCAGGCGATATCTCAAACTTTTCTGGATGAGATACAAATGAAATTTCTCTCATTTTCTGTTGGCTGGTTAGGTAGATAAATATTAATGTTGATTTATACTATTGTATTTTGCTCCCCCTCCATAACTTCTTTGATGTGGTATTTATTTTTCTCATACTACCAAGCACTGCAGCTTCTTAATTTTCCCCCATGTCTTTCCACAGGCCCCACTTCCGACCCTAAAGCTGGGCCGCTCCTGTGATGTCAGGCAAGGGGAATTTGTGGTGGCAATGGGCAGTCCATTTTCACTGCAGAATACAATCACCTCGGGTATTGTAAGCTCTGTTCATCGAGGCAGCCGGGAGCTGGGCCTATCTAGTAGAGACATGGACTACATACAGACGGACGCAACCATTGATGTAAGCGATACGTTAAAAATGTAGGGGCTACCAATGGTGACACGGTGCGTGTGGCAGTGTTTTCATGTTTGGTAGTAATGGTGACGGAGCGTGTGGCAGTGTTTTCATGTTGGGTAGTAATGGTGACGGAGCGTGTGGCAGTGTTTTCATGTTTGGTAGTAATGGTGACAGTGCGTGTGGCAGTGTTTTCATGTTTGGTAGTAATGGTGACAGTGCGTGTGGCAGTGTTTTCATGTTTGGTAGTAATGGTGACTGAGCGTGTGGCAGTGTTTTCATGTTTGGTAGTAATGGTGACGGAGCGTGTGGCAGTGTTTTCATGTTTGGTAGTAGTGGTGACGGAGCGTGTGGCAGTGTTTTCATGTTTGGTAGTAATGGTGACTGAGCGTGTGGCAGTCTTTTCATGTTTGGTAATAGTGGTGACTGAGCGGGTGGCAGTGTTTTTATGGTGGGAAATACTGGTGACGGAACGTGTGGCAGTGTTTTCATGTTTGGTAGTGATGGTAACGGAGCGTGTGGCAGTGTTTTCATGTTGGGTAGTAATGGTGCGTATGGCAGTGTTTTCATGTTGGGTAGTAATGTTGACGGTGCGTGTGGCAGTGTTTTCATGGTGGGTAGTAATGGTGACGGTGCGTGTGGCAGTGTTTTCATGTTGGGTAGTAATGGTGCGTATGGCAGTGTTTTCATGTTGGGTAGTAATGTTGACGGTGCGTGTGGCAGTGTTTTCATGGTGGGTAGTAATGGTGACGGTGCGTGTGGCAGTGTTTTCATGTTCAGTAGTAATGGTGACGGAGCGTGTGGCAGTGTTTTCATGTTCGGTAGTAATGGTGATTGTGCATGTGGCAGTGTTTTTATGTTTGGTAATAGTGGTGACGGAGCGCGTGGCAGTGTTTTCATGTTGGGTAGTAATGGTGACTGTGCATGTGGCAGTGTTTTCATGTTCGGTAGTAATGGTGACGGAGCGTGTGGCAGTGTTTTCATGTTCGGTTGTAGTGGTGACGGAGCGGGTGGCAGTGTTTTCATGTTTGGTAGTAATGGTGACGGAGCTGTGGCAAACGCAGCCACTTCTAGACTGTATTGTAGAAAGGTTGTCTGTACTATGTGCTGTGTGTATTTTGCTATGTGTACTGTGTGGTATATGTAACTTTACTGTGTATCTGGGATTATGGTAATTCGCCTGCTGGCAGCCGTAAGCTGCCAGCATGCGAGCACTTCGTTCGACGAACAGCGGCTATCCGGGCTGTTCGTAGAACGAATGCGGGCTCCCCTGATAGACCACACACTTAGAGGCGTGTGGCGCTTGTTAACCGATTGCAACAATGTTGCAATCAGTAATTAGAGGCTCTCCTAGGTGGCCGTCGTTCGGCTACCGACCATGCGGCGGTCGGCCATCTTGGATCGTCTATTCTTCAGCGGTGTTTGGTCGTCGAGCGCCTGGAACCGAAATCGGCTACTCGATGACACGAACACCGCTGGACTTCCAGACCGTTCGGGAGCCCGGTGTTCGGTAGGATCGTTCCCCTAAGTGCAATCGGCAGATTGAGGGGAACTTCCATGTATAACTGTATTTGTTGCGGCGTTCGGTCAGTTCAGCTGGGAACTGAGCGGTATTCTCTCAAAAGATGCGCTCAGCCCCCAGCTATCTACCGAACGTTCGGTTAACTCTGTATACCGAATAAAACTCAAACGGTATTTTAAAGTAAATTGTCAGTTTTGCTGCACGATGGGATAATTCACTTAAGCGTCCATTTTAGTGGGAGTATCCTTCTCGTGCAGCAAGGCCTGTTGGGAGAATTATGTTGCATGATGGGATAAATCCCCTGGAACCTCTGTAAGGAAACCATGGGGAACTGTATAAATATGCAAGCTTGTGAATAAAGCCAGTTAGTTGACTCCCAAACTGTGTTTCGTCCGGTTATTGGGAGGATTGGGATATTGCCTTACTTTTCAGCGCTGACTGTGGATTTACCTGTAATACCTGCGGAGATCGTGGACTCTAATACTGCCCTCCGCTACAGGAGCGTGTGGCAGTGTTTTCATGTTGGGTAGTAATGGCGACGTTGCGTGTGGCAGTGTTTTCATGTTTGGTAGTAATGGTGACTGAGCGTATGGCAGTGTTTTCATGTTTGGTCGTAATAGTGACGGTGCGTGTGGCAGTGTATCATGTTGGGTAGTAATGGTTACGGTGCATGTGGCAGTGTTTTTATGGTGGGAAATACTAGTGACGGAGCGTGTGGCAGTGTTTTCATGTTTGGTAGTGATGGTGACGGTGCGTGTGGCAGTGTTTTCATGTTGGGTAGTAATGGTGACTGAGCGCGTGGCAGTGTTTTCATGTTGGGTAGTAATGGTGACGGTGCGTGTGACAGTGTTTTTATGGTGGGTAGTAATGTTGACGGAGCGCGTGGCAGTGTTTTCATGTTGGGTAGTAATGGTGACGGAGCGCGTGGCAGTGTTTTCATGTTGGGTAGTAATGGTGACGGAGTTTGTGGCATTGTTTTCATGTTGGGTAGTAATGGTGAGGGTGCGTGTGGCAGTGTTTTCATGTTTGGTAGTAATGGTGACGGTGCGTGTGGCAGTGTTTTCATGGTGGGTAGTAATGGTGACGGAGCGCGTGGCAGTGTTTTCATGTTGGGTAGTAATGGTGACGGAGCATGTGGCATTGTTTTCATGTTGGGTTGTAATAGTGAGGGTGCGTGTGGTAGTGTTTTTGTTTGGTAGTAATGGTGACGGAGTTTGTGGCAGTGTTTTCATGGTGGGAAATACTGGTGACGGAGCGTGTGGCAGTGTTTTCATGTTTGGTAGTAATGGTGACGGTGCATGTGGCATTGTTTTTATGTTGGGTAGTAATGGTGATGTTGCGTGTGGCAGTGTTTTCATGTTCGGTAGTAACATGTGGCAGTGTTTTCATGTTGGGTAGTAATGGTGACAGTGCATGTGGCAGTGTTTTCATGTTGGGTAGTAATGGTGACAGTGTTTGTGGCAGTGTTTTCATGGTTAGGTGTAATGGTGACGGTGCTTGTGGCCGTGTTTTTATGTTGGGTAGTAATGGTGACAGAATGTGTGGCAGTGTTTTCATGTTTGGTTGTTATGGTTCACATGGCTATGCTGACTTTACGTTGCAGTTTTTGGTATCGGGTAGTAATGGCGATGTTTTGAGATATATTTGTGTGCGTGGTGCCTGACTGTGTATGGCATGTTCTGTGCACGGTGCGTGACTGTGTATGGTATGTTCTGTGCGTGGTGCGGGACTGTATGGCATGTTCTGTGTGCGGTACTGTATGTGGTATGTTCTGTGTGTGGTGTGTGACTGTATATGGTATGTTCTGTGCGGGGCTGTATATGGCATGTTCTATGCGGGGTGCGTGACTGTATATGGCATGTTCTCTGTATATGGTATGTTCTGTGCGCGGTGTGTGACTGTATATGGCGTGTTCTGTGCGCGGTGTGAGACTGAATATGTCATGTTCTGTGTGGTGTGTGACTGAATATGGCATGTTCTGTGCGCGGTGTGTGACTGTATATGGCATGTTCTGTGCGCGGTGTGTGACTGTATATGGCATGTTCTGTGCGCGGTGTGTGACTGTATATGGCATGTTCTGTGCGCGGTGTGTGACTGTATATGGCATGTTCTGTGCGCAGTGTGTGACTGTATATGGCATGTTCTGTGCGCGGTGTGTGACTGTATATGGCATGTTCTGTGCGCGGTGTGTGACTGTATATGGCATGTTCTGTGCGCGGTGTGTGACTGTATATGGCATGTTCTGTGCGCGGTGTGTGACTGTATATGGCATGTTCTGTGCGCGGTGTGTGACTGTATATGGCATGTTCTGTGCGCGGTGTGTGACTGTATATGGCATGTTCTGTGCGCGGTGTGTGACTGTATATGGCATGTTCTGTGCGCGGTGTGTGGCTGTATATGGCATGTTCTGTGCGCGGTGTGTGACTGTATATGGCATGTTCTGTGCGCGGTGTGTGACTGTATATGGCATGTTCTGTGCGCGGTGTGTGACTGTATATGGCATGTTCTGTGCGCGGTGTGTGACTGTATATGGCATGTTCTGTGTGCGGTGTGTGACTGTATATGGCATGTTCTGTGCGTGGTGTGTGGCTGTATATGGCATGTTCTGTGCGCGGTGTGTGACTGTATATGGCATGCTCTGTGTGCGGTGTGTGACTGTATATGGCATGTTCTGTGCGCGGTGTGTGGCTGTATATGGCATGTTCTGTGCGCGGTGTGTGACTGTATATGGCATGTTCTGTGCGCGGTGTGTGACTGTATATGGCATGCTCTGTGCGCGGTGTGTGACTGTATATGGCATGTTCTGTGTGCGGTGTGTGACTGTATATGGCATGTTCTGTGTGCGGTGTGTGACTGTATATGGCATGTTCTGTGTGCGGTGTGTGACTGTATATGGCATGTTCTGTGCGCGGTGTGTGACTGTATATGGCATGTTCTGTGTGCGGTGTGTGACTGTATATGGCATGTTCTGTGCGCGGTGTGTCTGTATATGGCATGTTCTGTGTGCGGTGTGTGACTGTATATGGCATGTTCTGTGTGCGGTGTGTGACTGTATATGGCATGTTCTGTGTGCGGTGTGTGACTGTATATGGCATGTTCTGTGTGCGGTGTGTGACTGTATATGGCATGTTCTGTGCGCGGTGTGTGACTGTATATGGCATGTTCTGTGTGCGGTGTGTGACTGTATATGGCATGTTCTATGCGGGGTGTGTGACTGTATATGGCATGTTCTGTGTGCGGTGTGTGACTGTATATGGTATGTTCTGTGCGCGGTGTGTGACTGTGACCTGTAATATGACACTGGGCTGTGTATGTGTCGAGGCGTATTGTCTGCTCACCTTGTGATTTAATCACTTGTGTTTTATTTCAGTTTGGGAACTCAGGAGGTCCTCTGGTCAATCTGGTGAGTTAAGACATGTCCCTGTGAAATAAGAATGTGGGGGCTTCAAGCCTAATCTTTCATTGGATATTTGTTTCCAGGACAATGTAGTCTGACTCGCTGTAGACTGGGCTGGCAAGTAGTGGTTTTAAGTTTCAGACCTAGAAGTTGTCCTCTGATATTCCTGCTCCACTAGCTCTTCCATAGCTATAGATTGCTTCACACTGCCCCTCCTGTAATAATATATTGTGACATCATTCTTTATACTGTCCATCCTGTAATAATAGTGTGACATAATTCTGTGCTTTAATCTCTATACTTCCACCTACTGTAATAATTATACTGTGACATCATTCTGTGCTATAATCTTCATACTGCCCCCTCCTGTAATAATATAGTGTGACATCATTCTGTGCTATAATCTTTATACTTCCACCTACTGTAATAATTATACTGTGACATCGTTCTGTGCTATAATCTTCATACTGCCCCCTCCTGTAATAATATAGTGACATCATGCTGTGCTATAATCTTCATACTGCCCCTCCTGTAATAATATAGTGTGACATCATTCTGTGCTATAATCTTTATACTGCCCCCTCCTGTAATAATATAGTGTGACATCATTCTGTGCTATTATATTTATACTGCCCCCTCCTGTAATAATATAGTGTGACATCATTCTGTGCTATTATATTTATACTGCCCCCTCCTGTAATAATATAGTCTGACATCATTCTGTGCTATTATATTTATACTGCCCCCTCCTGTAATAATATAGTCTGACATCATGCTGTGCTATAATCTTCATACTGCCCCCTCCTGTAATAATATAGTGTGACATCATTCTGTGCTATTATATTTATACTGCCCCCTCCTGTAATAATATAGTCTGACATCATTCTGTGCTATAATCTTCATACTGCCCCCTCCTGTAATAATATAGTGTGACATCATTCTGTGCTATTATATTTATACTGCCCCCTCCCGTAATAATATAGTCTGACATCATTCTGTGCTATTATATTTATACTGCCCCCTCCTGTAATAATATAGTCTGACATCATTCTGTGCTATAATCTTCATACTGCCCCCTCCTGTAATAATATATTGTGACATCATTCTGTGCTATAATCTTCATACTGCCCCCTCCTGTAATAATATAGTGTGACATCATTCTGTGCTATTATATTTATACTGCCCCCTCCCGTAATAATATAGTCTGACATCATTCTGTGCTATAATCTTCATACTGCCCCCTCCTGTAATAATATAGTGTGACATCATTCTGTGCTATAATCTTCATACTGCCCCCTCCTGTAATAATATAGTGTGACATCATTCTGTGCTATTATATTTATACTGCCCCCTCCCGTAATAATATAGTCTGACATCATTCTGTGCTATTATATTTATACTGCCCCCTCCTGTAATAATATAGTCTGACATCATTCTGTGCTATAATCTTCATACTGCCCCCTCCTGTAATAATATAGTGTGACATCATTCTGTGCTATTATATTTATACTGCCCCCTCCCGTAATAATATAGTGTGACATCATTCTGTGCTATTATATTTATACTGCCCCCTCCCGTAATAATATAGTCTGACATCATTCTGTGCTATAATCTTCATACTGCCCCCTCATGTAATAATATAGTGTGACATCATTCTGTGCTATTATATTTATACTGCCCCCTCCTGTAATAATATACTGTGACATCATGCTGTGCTATAATCTTCATACTGCCCCCTCCTGTAATAATATAGTGTGACATCATTCTGTGCTATTATATTTATACTGCCCCCTCCTGTAATAATAGTGACATCATTCTGTGCTATTATCTGTATACTGCTAACTAGTGTTCATATTAAAAGATACATATGTGTGTGCCGGCTACCATTGGATCACACAGAATTGATTGCTCAGTGTGTGCTGTGAAAATGGGTAAATGCAGAATTTATTGCTCAGTGTGTGCCGGTGACCATGGGTATGACCAAGCTTGATAAAAATTCACTGCTCATATTTTCCGTGGGGTAACTCACTGATGCCTTTTTAGCAAAATTAACATTCTCTAGTCTGTTTCAGGATTGCGAAGTTATTGGGATCAATACTATGAAGGTTACACCTGGAATCTCGTTTGCTATCCCGTCTGACAGAGTGCAAGATTTCTTACAGAAATACAAGAGTCAGAGTTAAGAGACTTTCGGTATTGTGGTGTAAGAGAGAGGACTCTGGTTGTGTAGTGGGAGACAGAGAGGGGTCTGGTGGGGGGAGAGGGGGGTTAATGGGGTAGGGGTCCGGTGTTGAGGGGGGGGGGGGCATTAGGGGTCTTGTGTGGAGAGGATCGGATAGGGGCTAGTGTGGGAAACTCAGTCTGTTCGATTGATTATATGGGGTGTTAAAGAAGGGTCTAGTTTGATGGTTGCAGAGAGAGTTTGGTACAATGGGCTTGCTGAGAGATTTGGGACTGCTACTACGGGCAGTGTTGAGGGGAGAGGTCAGGACACACAATTTTACCTCTGTCATCTCTTTCTCTCCCTTAGGCTCCTGGCTTAACTCCTCCCACAGGAAACGTCAGTACATTGGGGTGATAATGGTGACCCTGTCTCCCAGGTAGGGGTTGGAGAATCTGTGTTTTTAGGGTAAATTATTGCTGCCTTGACCAGCTTTGTCGAGGCATCCAGAGGGTCCATGTCTGTTCCCACAATGAATAAAAGAAGGTGCTGGACCAGGTCTTATTCACAAAACCTTATGAGTCTTATCCTCTTCTCCGCATTAAAGCCACAGACCGGAACAAGCAATTCTCAGAAAAGTCACAGTTTTTATTGCCATTCTCAGGGATGAAAATGCATTGAAAAAATAGCAAAAATGAACATAGCAGTACCGTTTGTAAGAAGTAGGTGGCAAAATAGTCTATGCGTTTCGTACTAATGACTTTGTCAAGACTATCGTATACTCAGCCCAAGTTTGTCTTCCCTGACACTGACACCCACATCGTAATATGTACTCTAACTAGCTGTGTAATGACTTCACAAGCCTTCGATTTGCAGTTTGTTTGATACTGCCTCTGTCTTGATAGTGAGAAAAATAGGGCTGCGCCAATTTCTATGACAAAATATAATGAGCAGTGAAAATCACAACATGAAATAAGTAAAAATCACAACACCTAAAATAATAAAAAAAATACAAATATCGGTAAAAAAAAAAGGCCAATAAAAAGGATCTTACTCAGATTAAATATAGAATAAGGTGCTTAACCCCTTAAGGACCAAACTTCTGGAATAAAAGGGAATCATGACATGTCACCCATGTCATGTGTCCTTAAGGGTTAAACAGGAGCAATATCCTCAGTGTCTTTTTCCGGATGAATCCACTCACAGACAAAAACCAAATAAAAAGAACCAATAGTGCAATATGAACGGTCCAATATGTATATAGATAAAATAAAAGCTCACATTTAGTAGAGCTATAGCTAGCTCTAGTGTGAAGGGAGTACAGCGGTATAATCTCCACTTATGGAATATATTGTGGGTTTCTGCCGTCTGGGGTCTGGTCCACACTCAGGAAAGAGGGTAAAAAGAGACAACTAATAGTGCTCACTGAATAAAAACAACAGTATATATAATAACAAGAGCAGGCTAACTGCTCCTTGGTAACAGCACTGGTGGTATCCCATCCTAGGCTTGCTGCCCATCTGTAAATTAGCGCTTACTCTCCTTTTTCTTTTTTTCTTCTCTGTCTCGATAGCATCCTGGCTGAGTTGAAATTCCGAGATCCTGGGTTTCCTGATATACAGCAGGGTGTCCTGATCATGAAAGTGATTACTGGCTCCCCAGCAAATCAGTGAGTAGCGATGGGGAAATGTTTACCAGATATATGTAACACTGCGCCTGCCGCTCTGTCTTGCCTTTCTACCTGAACTTTCTAATGTCACACTTGCGTTCCTGCCTCTGACTGGCACTTTCTGCCTCGCTTCCAGCCCTGCGCTTCCCGCTCTCTCCCTTGTTTTCTGCCCTGCACTTCCCATTCTCTGCCTCGCTTCCCGCCCTGCGATTTCCTCTCTGCCTCGTTTTCTGCCCTGCTCTTCCTGCTCTCTGCCTCGCTTCCCGCCCTGCGATTTCCTCTCTGCCTCGTTTTCTGCCCTGCTCTTCCTTCTCTCTGCCTCAATTTCTACTGCGATTTCCGCTCTCTGCCTCGCTTTCCGCCCTGCGGTTTCCGCTCTCTGCCTCGCTTTCCGCCCTGCGGTTTCCGCTCTCTGCCTCGCTTTCCGCCCCGCAGTTTCCGCTCTCTGCCTCGCTTTCCGCCCTGCAGTTTCCGCTCTCTGCCACGTTTTCTGCCCTGCTCTTCCTGCTCTCTGCCTCGCTTGCCGCCCTGTGGTTTCCGCTCTCTGCCTCGCTTTCCGCCCCGCAGTTTCCTCTCTTTGCCTCGCTTTCCACCCTGCGATTTCCGCTCTCTGCCACATTTTCTGCCCTGCTCTTCCTGCTCTCTGCCTCAGTTTCTACTGCGATTTCCGCTCTCTGCCTCGCTTCCCGCCCTGCGGTTTCCGCTCTCTGCCTCGGTTTCCGCCCCGCAGTTTCCGCTCTCTGCCTCGCTTTCCACCCTGCGGTTTCCGCTCTCTGCCACGTTTTCTGCCCTGCTCTTCCTGCTCTCTGCCTCAATTTCTACTGCGATTTCTGCTCTCTGCTTCGCTTCCTGCCCTACGCTTCCCGCTCTCTCCCTTGTTTTCTGCCCTGCACTTCCCATTCTCTACCTCGCTTCCCGCCCTGCGATTTCCGCTCTCTCCCTTGTTTTCTGCCCTGCACTTCCCATTCTCTGCCTCAATTTCTACTGCGATTTCCGCTCTCTCCCTTGTTTTCTCCCCTGCTCTTCCTGTTCTCTGCCTCAATTTCTACTGCGATTTCCGCTCTCTGCCTCGCTTCCTGCCCTGCGGTTTCCGCTCTCTGCCTCGCTTTCCGCCCTGCAGTTTCCGCTCTCTGCCACGTTTTCTGCCCTGCTCTTCCTGCTCTCTGCCTCGCATCCCGCCCTGCGGTTTCCGCTCTCTGCCTCGCTTTCCGCCCCGCAATTTCCGCTCTTTGCCTCGCTTTCCACCCTGTGATTTCCGCTCTCTGCCTCGTTTTCTGCCCTGCTCTTCCTGCTCTCTGCCTCAGTTTCTACTGCGATTTCCGCTCTCTGCCTCGCTTCCCGCCCTGCGGTTTCCGCTCTCTGCCTCGCTTTCCGCCCTGCAGTTTCCGCTCTCTGCCACGTTTTCTGCCCTGCTCTTCCTGCTCTCTGCCTCGCTTCCCGCCCTGCGGTTTCCGCTCTCTGCCTCGCTTTCCGCCCCGCAATTTCCGCTCTTTGCCTCGCTTTCCACCCTGTGATTTCCGCTCTCTGCCTCGTTTTCTGCCCTGCTCTTCCTGCTCTCTGCCTCAATTTCTACTGCGATTTCCGCTCTCTGCCTCGCTTCCCGCCCTGCGGTTTCCGCTCTCTGCCTCGCTTCCCGCCCCGCGGTTTCCGCTCTCTGCCTCGCTTTCCGCCCCGCAGTTTCCGCTCTTTGCCTCGCTTTCCACCCTGCGATTTCCGCTCTCTGACACATTTTCTGCCCTGCTCTTCCTGCTCTCTGCCTCGCTTTCCGCCCTGCAGTTTCTGCTCTCTGCCACGTTTTCTGCCCTGCTCTTCCTGCTCTCTGCCTCGCTTCCCGCCCTGCGGTTTCCGCTCTCTGCCTCGGTTTCCGCCCCGCAGTTTCCGCTCTTTGCCTCGCTTTACACCCTGCGATTTCCGCTCTCTGCCACATTTTCTGCCCTGCTCTTCCTTCTCTCTGCCTCAATTTCAACTGCGGTTTCCGCTCTCTGCCTCGTTTTCTGCCCTGCTCTTCCTGCTCTCTGTCTCGCTTCCTGCCCTGCGATTTCCGCTCTCTGCCTCGTTTTCTGCCCTGCTCTTCCTGCTCTCTGTCTCGCTTCCTGCCCTGCGGTTTCCGCTCTCTGCCTCGTTTTCTGCCCTGCTCTTCCTTCTCTCTGCCTCAATTTCTACTGCGATTTCTGCTCTCTGCTTCGCTTCCTGCCCTACGCTTCCCGCGCTCTCCCTTGTTTTTTGCCCTGCTCTTCCTGTTCTCTGCCTTGCTTTCCACCCTCTGACTGCCATACTCTGCTTCCTCCTGTCTTTAGTGTCAGCTCTTGTAGCATCTGCAGTCTGTCTGCTTTTGTTCACACCTATCCTGCTACTCTTTCTTGGCCCCTTCCCTTCCTGCAGCTCCTGAAATTGGCGACTTTGCATTTGTTGGACACTGCACATTCAGGATCATAGCACTATGACCACTTCAAAACATGAAAGTTAAAATAGTGCTTTGAGTAACCCATTTAAAAATCACTTACGTACTGGTTGTGGCCTTCTATTCGTGCTGTATACTTCTTCTCACTCTAAATCACTTTTCAGATTTCTGCGATTGTTTTTTTTCTTCAAATCTACAATTTGTAATCCCATCCCCTTAGCCACAGCCCTCTTTTCACAAAGCAACTTGTTTATTAGATGGTCTCGGAGTATGTACTCCGCTTAGCCTAAGGGAAATCCGTGTGAGCTGGACTGTCATGACTCCACCCCGAAGCGAATCCCTGTTCTTTGATTATCTGCCTCCTTTCCCTTAGTACACCTTTAATATCTAATACCAATAACCCAAGGGCAGTGATTGGAAGGTGAGCTCCACCCCCACAGCCAATCAGCAGAACATTTTTGAATTATGGGGGTGGAGTTGAAAGTTGCAAAACAATTTAGTTTTTTTTTTTTCTTTAGTAAATCGAGAACTGAATGTGGAGATAAAACAAAGCATGGATGTAAAGGCATTGAAGTTATGTTGATGCCCAGAGAGTTCCTTTAACAGATATACAGTGACTATCCAGTGCAGAGCGTGTATCTGTGTATCTGTGTATCTGTGTATCTGTGTATCTGTGTATCTGTGTATCTGTGTATCTGTGTATCTGTGTATCTGTGTATCTGTGTATCTGTGTATCTGTGTATCTGTGTATCTGTGTATCTGTGTATCTGTGTATCTGTGTATCTGTGTATCTGTGTATCTGTGTATCTGTGTATCTGTGTATCTGTGTATCTGTGTAGAAATGACTATATTATTCGATATTTTGTTGCATAGTTCTTGCTTTTTTGTGTACTTTTCATTCGGCAGATGGGACTGCCGAACAGAGACCACCCCTGGCTCACTTAACTTCAAAGCCGGCATCACTTTCACCCTCTATGTGTGCGGTCAGCGTTCGTACTGTCGAACGCCACGTGGCAGAGAAAACCGCGGCCATCTTTTTTTCGCCAAACAAAGGCAGCGGGACTTGGTCGTCGAGTGTCTGGAACTAAAATCGGACACTCGACTTCCCAAACACCGGTCTCCATCATGCGAACGCTGGAACTAGTGATACCGATTAGCTAGGAGAGCGCTATTCGGTACAAATATACACACGAATGAGGGGAACAATCGCTGCTAGGAGCCAGGGGAATTCATTCGGTACTTTTATGCATTTCTTCCCTTTTTCTGAAGTGACCGGCAAAACCACACGAACCTCTGGAACTATTTTGGGCAGTCCGCCCCCAGTGGACCGGTCACAAAGGACTTCCATACTTTTTGCGAACCCCTGAACCGATCCGGGTGAAATTTGGATATGTTGGTCACCCGAATCGGGGCTATCAGGGGATATAGTATTTGTGGGGATACCCCAGGTATAAAGGGGTGTTCCATAAATTGGGGAAAATAGTGAATTTTCAGCCTGGAGATAATTAGGTTGTTACTATATCAGACCTGATTATCTCCAGGACTAGGGGAGG
Source organism: Pelobates fuscus (assembly GCF_036172605.1). Classification (NCBI taxonomy): domain Eukaryota; kingdom Metazoa; phylum Chordata; class Amphibia; order Anura; family Pelobatidae; genus Pelobates; species Pelobates fuscus. The sequence goes on from NC_086322.1 coordinate 209,461, forward strand.
GAACTGCCTGTTTGTATTGGGTGTGTTTTATATTTTTACTGTTCGGGATTGGATAAATGTTACTCCTCCCTGTGGGATGTCCCCTTGCATGGGGACCTGCATAAAAAGCCATGTGTGTGAATAAACGTTAGTTCTGCTTGTATCCTGAACCTGGACTCTGACTGTTATTTGGAATTCGTATGCTGTAACAAGGGAATTATCTTATGCAGCTGTTATATTCCGTATGGATTTCGTTCCTGTAACTACCGAACCGGACTCTCGCTACCTTAGGCTCTGACCGTCCGGGAGGAAACTACCGAACTCGGTTTGGTTAAACTTGGTTTTGTGTGTGTGTGTGTGTGTGTGTGTGTGTGTGTGTGTGTCTCCTTAAGTTTGAGTTTACATATAATGTTCTGATTCATTTTTGTTTCATCCTTTACCTCTTTTTCAGGGCTGGACTGAAGCCTGGGGATACGATCCTGGAGATTAATGGCCAGAAAGCTGTGTCTTCTGCAATCATATATGATGCTGTTAACTCTCAGTCTAAACTCTCAATGATTGTAAGACGTCGGAATGAGACGTTCATGGTCAATGTCATCCCCGAGACGGTGGAGTGAGGAACAGTCAATATATGTATCCGATCTTTGAAGGTGCACCACGAATTCTCTTCCTTGTGTCTTGATTATTGACTAATGAATGAGCAGCAAACTCCTGCTGTTGGTGATGGTCTCTTTAATGTGTTCACAAAGCATGATTCTGTGCTCTCTCCAGGTGCTATTGGTCATGGCAGCAACATTAGAAGGAATGCTCCTGTCTTCCCATGGAGGGTATGCTGTCTCTCGCACGATTCTCTGGCCCTAAACAGAGTTTAACTTCTTTAAGGCAGTGGGTTTGTGGCCTCTGTGTCTGTTATTGACTGGAGAAGGTCCTAATAGGAGAGCAGTGTTTGAGCTCTCGGTCTTCTTCCTCTTCATATATATTAAAGGGTCTCATTCAGGGCTTGGCTTGGCAGTCCATCCTCTGTAGGCACTGGCCAGCTTGATGAGAAGCTATCACAAACCAAGCAAGTAACAAGCGATCGGTGTGAGAAAAATAAATCTCCAGTGAATAGAAAGAGATCAGGAAAGGACACAAAAGACCGAATGTGACTGTGGTTGCCACTCTTCCTTCAATAAATTCTGTGTTTTTATTGTATGCATTTATAGGAGAAACCAATGCATACAATATATGTATATATTTAGGAGTCTAGCCAGCTCCTTGGTTTTGCACCCCTCCCTGTCACAGGTGCCTCATCTCAGGACCCTATTTAGCCTTGTACTGCAGAGAACTCGAGATGGAAGGATTTCCCCAAGTGAGTAGCTCATTTAGCAGACAGTCGCACCTGCCAAAGATGGGGTACATTGACGTTGTGGCAGGCTTATGCAATGTATGATCATATATAGTGTAACTAAACCCCCATTATTTTTTACCTAGATTAGATGTTTTCAATAAAACTGTCAAAATTGGTCAGCACCAAAATAGCTGTTTAGTAGATAAAGGAGTGCGCTGGATTTTCATTTTTACTTTATTGTATGCATTAACATGTTTTATTTTCATTTGCACATTTTCAAGTGAGCGATGGAGTTAACCAAGAGGGATACGCAGGTTCCCCTCTGTCCTCCGTCCAAGCCAATGTCAGTGATAATAAGCCAGTGACTAGATCACTGCTGCCCCCCACCCGTTCCCCTCATGTAGAATGATGTTAACTTGTGTGCTTCCAAGGATTGTGTGGCATAGGTTCCAGTACGGTATCAGCACCACACATCTCTCCAATGAGATGAAAATGCTCTAGATTCCCCAGTGTGTATACAGGATGTCTTGTGCAACCCTTCAGAAACATAAACCACTTAAAGTTATTGGTTTACCAGACCTGGAGCATGCACGAAGGTTCATTATCCTCATTCTGTACATTGACAAGAAAAGTGCGTAATGCTTAAAGATGACAGAATCTGTAGATTTCAGGCCGAGGTGCAAGCACAGCCTTGATCTTATTGCTTCCCATTACTATTAACACCTTACCTGCTGGACAAGAGATATGGAGGATGCAACAGAGCTCCTGTAGTCCGACTGAGTACCTCCGTCCAATTTGCTTCCTAGCTGCTATCAGCGATCTTTGAGCGCTTCAGACCCAATCGCTGCAGCTTATTATTATTATTGCCATTTATATAGCGCCCACAGGTTTTGTAGCGCTTTCCAATATTATAAGAGGGGGGATTTAACAAAAATGTGGACAAGGTAACTCCCTAAAGTCTAAGTATAGTTGGGACTGTTCTACTTCCAGTTACTTCAAGTCTGCATTGTTATATTCATATTCCAGGGTTCTATCATTACCGACTGCGGATGGTTAGTATTAGACTGTAAATATTCAATTGGAGAATCTAATTCTTTTTAATCCACACCAGAACATATCGATGTATCCAGGACTCACCTGTGGAGTTATTTATTGAACAAGACTCCACAAATAAATCACTGATGGATCCATTCGTCCGCTTGTGGATTGTAAGGAGTTAGATTAGTTCCAAATTTTTAACAAGTCGAGTTTACAAATAACTGTAGGTTTTGTAATTGTCCATTGCCCTGAGGGATTAGTGCAGGTTGATTGCTAGGCTGGGATATAGAATGAGGGATTAGTGCAGGTTGATTGCTAGGCTGGGATACAGAATGATGGATTAGTGCAGGTTGATTGCTAGGCTGGGATACAGAATGATGGATTAGTGCAGGTTGATTGCTAGGCTGGGATACAGAACGATGGATTAGTGCAGGTTGATTGCCAGGCTGGGATACAGAATGATGGATTAGTGCAGGTTGCTTGCTAGGCTGGGATATAGAATGAGGGATTAGTGCAGGTTGATTGCTAGGCTGGGATATAGAATGAGGGATTAGTGCAGGTTGATTGCTAGGCTGGGATACAGAATGATGGATTAGTGCAGGTTGCTTGCTAGGCTGGGATACAGAATGATGGATTAGTGCAGGTTGCTTGCTAGACTGGGATACAGAATGATGGATTAGTGCAGGTTGCTTGCTAGGCTGGGATACAGAATGATGGATTAGTGCAGGTTACTTGCTAGACTGGGATACAGAATGATGGATTAGTGCAGGTTGCTTGCTAGGCTGGTATACAGAATGATGGATTAGTGCAGGTTGCTTGCTAGGCTGGGATACTGAACGATGGATTAGTGCAGGTTGATTGCTAGGCTGGGATACAGAATGATGGATTAGTGCAAGTTGATTTCTAGGCTGGGATACAGAACGATGGATTAGTGCAGGTTGCTTGCTAGGCTGGTATACAGAATGATGGATTAGTGCAGGTTGCTTGCTAGGCTGGGATACTGAACGATGGATTAGTGCAGGTTGCTTGCTAGGCTGGGATTGAGAACGAGGGATTAGTGCAGGTTGATTGCTAGACTGGGATACAGAATGAGGGATTAGTGCAGGTTGCTTGCTAGGCTGGGATACAGAATGATGGATTAGTGCAGGTTGATTGCTAGGCTGGGATGATACAGAATGATGGATTAGTGCAGGTTGATTGCTAGGCTGGGATACAGAATGATGGATTAGTGCAAGTTGATTGCCAGGCTGGGATACAGAATGATGGATTAGTGCAGGTTGCTTGCTAGGCTGGGATACAGAATGATGGATTAGTGCAGGTTGATTGCTAGGCTGGGATACAGAATGATGGATTAGTGCAGGTTGCTTGCTAGGCTGGGATACAGAATGATGGATTAGTGCAGGTTGCTTGCTAGGCTGGGATATAGAATGATGGATTAGTGCAGGTTGCTTGCTAGGCTGGAATACAGAATGAGGGATTAGTGCAGGTTGCTTGCTAGGCTGGAATACAGAATGAGGGATTAGTGCAGGTTGCTTGCTAGGCTGGGATACAGAATGATGGATTAGTGCAAGTTGATTGCCAGGCTGGGATACAGAACGATGGATTAGTGCAGGTTGATTGCTAGGCTGGGATACAGAATGAGGGATTAGTGCAGGTTGCTTGCTAGGCTGGGATACAGAATGATGGATTAGTGCAGGTTGATTGCTAGGCTGGGATACAGAATGATGGATTAGTGCAGGTTGCTTGCTAGGCTGGGATACAGAATGATGGATTAGTGCAGGTTGATTGCCAGGCTGGGATACAGAATGATGGATTAGTGCAGGTTGCTTGCTAGGCTGGGATACAGAATGATGGATTAGTGCAGGTTGATTGCTAGGCTGGGATACAGAACGAGGGATTAGTGCAGGTTGCTTGCTAGCCTGGGATACAGAATGATGGATTAGTGCAGGTTGCTTGCTAGGCTGGGATATAGAATGATGGATTAGTGCAGGTTGCTTGCTAGGCTGGAATACAGAATGATGGATTAGTGCAGGTTGCTTGCTAGGCTGGGATACAGAATGATGGATTAGTGCAAGTTGATTGCCAGGCTGGGATACAGAACGATGGATTAGTGCAGGTTGATTGCTAGGCTGGGATACAGAATGATGGATTAGTGCAGGTTGCTTGCTAGGCTGGGATATAGAATGATGGATTAGTGCAGGTTGCTTGCTAGGCTGGAATACAGAATGATGGATTAGTGCAGGTTGCTTGCTAGGCTGGGATACAGAATGATGGATTAGTGCAAGTTGATTGCCAGGCTGGGATACAGAACGATGGATTAGTGCAGGTTGATTGCTAGGCTGGGATACAGAATGATGGATTAGTGCAGGTTGCTTGCTAGGCTGGGATACAGAATGATGGATTAGTGCAGGTTGCTTGCTAGGCTGGGATACAGAACGAGGGATTAGTGCAGGTTGCTTGCTAGCCTGGGATACAGAACGGGGGATTAGTACATGTTTTTACCAGCCCTTTGCTGCATGCCCAAGCCTGGGTCTAACACTGCGCCTGAGGCCAAGCAAGGCAGGTTCACTGAACTGTACAGAAACATCAGTAAACCTGCCTGAATTTCACTTTTATTAAGTGAGGAAACCATATTTACAGTTTACGATATTCAGCACATTGTCTGATCATGTCCTATAACCTGTATATTAAATGGACAAAAAAAGGGGTGTGAGACCGACCAATCAGTGTGCTGAAAAATATACATATTATATTACATTGTATATATTTACAATACACTGATCGTAAGCAGTTTTTACTCACTATTTAGTGCACAAATCAATGGGAAGAACCTATAGAAGGAAAACCAGGAGGAACCGTAAAATAAAATAATCTCTTTTTAGATTAAATATATAGATTTATGTTTTCCTGACCCTCCTTTTCCTGCGCTGTTGCTTACTTTTCAATTGTGAATAAAATCAACCTTTGCTGACTGTCCCCTTAGCCATCAATCCTCACTTGGCTCCGATTCATGACCCCGAACATGTTCGATATTGCATGTTCAGGTGCATTGCCTTTCAAAAACATAGTCCCAAAACAAAGTCTAATATTAACCCCACTGAACCTGAACAGTCTGTAATGTCATTAATAGACTATCTTTACAACAGAAGATTCACAAGATACAATTTGGGGAAAAAATAAACTATACTCCTCATTGAATTCTATGGTTTTACATATCAGGGCATAATAACAATCATTCAGTATCTACAAAACATGACATTACAACGTGTCTTGATTTATTTAACAAAAATAACAATGTGTGAAAGTCCATCCTTACTGCTTCCATAGGAATTAAGAGGCTAAGTAGCAGACAGGTGTAGCTAACCAAATACCTTTGATTAATTAATCATCAGCCAGTGTGACCACCTCTATAAAAGACAATGTTTTAGCAGTTTGCTGGTGTGGTCATTAAGGTGTGTGTTAACACAATGCCAAGGAGGAAAGACCTCAGAAATGTTCATAGAGAAGCAATTGGTGCTTCTCATCACACTGGGAAGGGTTATAAGGTCATTTCCAAACCTCTTTCTCACTGTAGAATGATTTAGTCAAAAGTAGAGTGGACATCCAAGCAAATTCACCCGAAGGTCAGACTGTGCAACGCTCAGACAAATTGCAAAACCCAAGAGTTACATCTCAGACTCTTACAGGCCTCAGCATGTCAAAGTTTATGACAGTATATTTTGAATAAGACCGAGGAAGTAGGGTTTACTTGGAAAAGTTGCCAGGAGAAAGCATCTTCTCTCAAACAGAACATGCCAGCCCGACTTACATTTGCAAAGTTGCATCTGAACAAACCACCAGACTTATGGAACAATGTCCTTTAGACAGAAGACCAAAGTGGAGATGTTTGGCCATAATGCACAGTGCCATGTTTGGCGAAAACGAAACACAGCATATCAACACAAACTAAAATACAAAACAAAAGAAACCGCACTAGAGAAACCAATACTAAAAAGGGGCAGCAGATATCAACACAAACACCTCATACCAATAGTCCAGTTCGGTGGTGGAGTGATAATGATTTGGGCTTGCTTTGCACACCTGAGAACCTTGCAGTCATTGAGTCAACCATGAGCTCCTCTGTATTCCAAAGTATTTTAATGCTAAATGTGAAGCCATCTGTCCGACAGCCCAAGCTTGGCCGAAATTGGGTCATGCAACAGGGAAACCGCAAAAAAGAAAAGAATCAAGGTTATGGCAATGGCCCAGTCAAAGTCTAGACTTTAACCTGATTGAAATGCTGTGGTGGGACCTTAAGAGAGCTGTGTATAAAGAAATGCCAGCAAACCTCAATGAACTAAAACAACGTTGTAAAGAAAAGTGGGCCAAAAGTCCTCCACAACGAGGTGAGATACTGATAGTCACAGAAAACGATTACTGCAATTTATTACTGCTAAATGTGGTTCTAAAGCTATTGAATCATAAGATGTACTTCGTTGTTTTCATATGACTTGGCTTTATTTTTGTTAAATAAATGATGACACGGTGTAATATGTCATGCGTAGTTGTCCATCTGAGGTTGTATTTACCCAATTTTAAGACCTGCTAAGGAACAGATGATTCTTATGTCCTGATATGTAAAACCATAGAATTTTAAAGAGGGTGTACTTTCCTTTTCCTGTGACTCTATGTAAGCTACCTCTTGATATATAGATACTAAGCCAGCCTTGACTATGAGCTCCATCAAACAAGCAATGAACCCTGATCGCCAGAAAAGACATCCCTGTAACTTTCTCTTATCTCCCAAATTCCCAGCCCTGTCTTTACGGTTCTTCTGTTCAGTGATTTTGTACCCAGTGTGACTCCAGGTTAGAAACCAGACAATAGTTTACAGATTTTAGACCAATCAAGTTATAGAGCAAATGTTTACTTTTATTGAGTGATGTACATGACTGCAGATCATGTGAATGGCAACATGTAACAGCTCATGGTATATTGACAAACCACTCCAAGATGTGCCAGCATTGCTGGAATATGGTGCACGTGTCTGGAAACATGTTGGCACATGTGAGTTTCTGTGTCATGTCTGTTTCATAAATCACAGCAGCTTCCCAAACTGTGTAAGCACCAATCATTGAAGATACATGCGGGTACCTTCGGAACAACACATATGGCAGCAATTTATTGAAATGGAACTCTATGTGCAGACATATGGGCATCTCCACAGTAACTCTTCATATCTACATTCGAGTCGCTGTGTTTGTTGTTTCAAGAGAAGGACAGGAAAACTATTAAACAATGAAAGAGAGAGGGACAGGAATTATTAAACAATGTAAAGAATATCTACCAGTTCCATAAAATGGGCTGAGATTAATAACATAATTCTTCCATCAAATTCCAGTCTGAGAAAATGTGACTTCTGCTTGTCACCTTTAATCATCAGATTTATATCATGGTCTCTCCTGGTTTGCTCCCTCTATATGCCAGAAGCTTTTTTTGATAAACATTCAGGCCTTTTCTTAGGATTATCCTCTGGTTTTGTTCTTATTTGAGTGTTCCATTCCTCAGCTCTAACTTGAGTGCTCAGCCCAACATGCCACCTAGTCTGACTCTTCTTATTCAAGCAGTCTTAAAAGGTCCTTGCGGTCCTTCTAAATGAGACTGCCGGGGTTGTCAGGAGTTAACTTCTTCCACTCTTATTTCCTTAGTCTGATATGATGTGCCATATATCTTGTCCACTGTGGCTGCAAAGCAGAGGATTGGCAGTTTGTGCCAACTGACGAACAAAGGCCAACACGTACTGTGTGCTGCTTCCAGGTCCATGTGAATGATGATAATGTCAAAACTGGGCTCCTATTATTCCTGTGCCTCCATTGTCACAAGAGATCAAACAGCCCATCCAGTAGAGGGGTAATATTTGGCATAGAAACATAGCACCGGCTGAAGAGTATGCTGCTAACTCTGAATTTGATTCACTCAACCTGTTTAGGAAACATTCTCCAAAACGTCACAGCTTAGGTGCTATGGCCTACATTTTGCAATTTGAATTAGAGGGTTAGATGTCTAATAGCATTCAGTGGCACAACGCACACCCTTACTGTAGAGGTGCTCTTGTTATGGTCACATGGTAAGAGAAGCAGCCTGAGAAAGATGTGCAGATCACATGTATCAGTGGAGTATAGCCACCTCTGAGATACATTATGTTTGTATGGAGGATGGAGATAAGAGCAGTTAGTCACTAAGAGGACACAATAAATACCACTCTATTGAATAAGTCTGTTAGCAGCAATTGGTGTATATACAGCTGTTATACATTCAGTCGGCATGTACGGATACTCTGTAAGGCTATATGCTTCAATGACTTTCCTTTTAAGGATTCAGGACAAAGAGGTTAACAACATAATCTTGTTAAAATACACGTGGTAAGTTTATTTAAGTTAACACAGCGATCTCCTTGTCCAAACTTGGAGTATGAAAACCAGTTGTGTCAAATTGATAGCTTTAAATAAATATCCAGCTGTCACTTGAAAAGGATGATGGACGTGAAGACAGAATTAAAGCTGGTGCCATGTTAAGGTGTGGACCGACTGTCACTTAGAGGGGATTTTGGTGGAAACTAAGTCATGGAGGAAAAGATAAGTTGTGACTTTGATACAATATGAGGCTGCATTTTGTCAGGAAGATCGATGGTGGTTTGTTTGAGTTAGGTGATGGCTTGTGTACTCGTAACCTAGAAATCATTTTGAAATGAGCTGAGCGATAGTCTTATTTATATATAGGTGCCTTTTTAGGAGGCGACCTGAGGTGTTAGGGTTTTTTTACACTTCATGGTTCATACTGGCAGCAATGGTTTGGATTTATTTGAGAAGGCACTATGTTAATATTTTAATGACCTAGAAGATCATGCTTAGATACAACCTATACAGGAACTTATATGAACCGAGTATTAAAGTATGGGGCCATGTTATAGGCCTAGCTAGGACTACACAGAGAGATGGAAATGCTAAATTCAGGAATTTGGGATACATTTGGCCTATTTCCTTTGTATAGGACAGTACTGTTAAATCTTGTATTTTGTGGGTAATTTGGAAGAATGTAGGATCTGGGTCAGATGGAGATGTCCAGGATGTTATATGATCTGGTTATTGAGCTGGCCTCTGTATTGCTCAAATTTTTTATTCGCTTCTTCACTAAATGCATCACCTGAAACAGAGTAACAGATACGTTAATCAATACTAGCAATAAATATATAAATCGATCAGTATCACACATTAAATGTCACACAATATATCACACCCTGTAATACTCTCAATATCACCACCCCATCTACTATCCTGCCAATGTTGTAAACACCTATCCTCACTCTATTATCATAACACATTATGTGCCCTTACCAAGATGACAATTGTGTATCCAGATTCGGTGTCCATCGTATTTACAGTTACATTTCATGGCATTATTGGTGAAATCACTTTCTGCCACTTCATAATTTGGGTTAATGACAACCTACGGTGAGAGAAGAAAAGGGATGTGAGAGAGAGGATAGCAAAGAGGTTGGATAGTATAGGAAAGAAGCAGCCATAAGAACTGAGTAGCCTGATATAAAAATAAGTATGGATAGCAGAGGAGGAACCCAGCATGCTGCTGCAGGTTTATGTAGGGGTTAGGTTACATGGAGTTTGGGATGTTGTCCACCAGTGAAACTGTTTAGGTACAATTAAAAAATAAATAACATCTCCTCAGGTGCATTATTAATGCAGAATTTACACTTTTACAAAATCAATGTTAGCTTTATTTGTAAATGGCTGGAAGGGATTCTCTAAACCTAAAATTTTGTTGCACTTGACCACAAATGTTGCACTGGATGAGCCAGACTAGAGATATGGGGAATTGAATGAATCTAACCACGGATACGGGGCGTTGAATGACTCTAACCACCGATATGGGGCGTTGGCTGAATCTGACCACCGATATGGGGCGTTGGATGAATCTGACCACCGATATGGGGCGTTGGATAAATCTGACCACCGATATGGGGCGTTGGATGAACCTGACCATAGATATGTGGCTTTGGATTAGCGTGACCAGGGATGTGGCAGTGCATGAACCTGGGGTGTTGGATACGCCTTACCACAGCAGGTATGGGGCATGGGATGAACGTTGGATGAAACTGACAGGAGATGTGGCGTTGGATGAACCGGACCATAAATATAGGGTCTTGAATGAACCTGATTACGGCAGATATGGGGCATTGGATGAACATGACCAGAGATGTGGCACTTTATGCCAAGGATGAGGCTTTGGATCAGCAGGACATGAGGGTGTGGATTTTCTTACCTGAAGAATGTAATTCCCAGGTTTAACATCGGTGATATCAATCCACTGACAATCAATATCATGGCGGTATAAATCCCAGCATCCCACTGTGATCCCCTGCTCTCCGAAGTTGGCACATTCATATCTTTTACTGACCACTGTAAAGACAGGGTGTGTGGAGGTTTAAGAAAGAGAATAGAACTGATGAATAGTTGTTTATAAATGAAGAGCTCGTAAGAGTTCCCCTCGCATTTATTCTAGTCTCTCATGTACTTTGCATTATAACACTGCAATAAGTGGAGCAGTGTTCCCCAACCCAGTCCTCGTGGACCACCAACAGTCCAGGATTTATGTGTATCCCTGTTTTAATCCAATGGAGGTACTGACAAAATCTAAGCTGTTGGTGGTCCATGAGGACTGGGTTCGGGAACACTGTTACAGGGGATCAAATACTTATTTCACTCATTGACATGCAAATAAATGTACAACTTTTTGACATAACTCTAGAATAATAAATTAACAGAATTAAAGAAGGACTCATACCAGGTTGGGGGGAGGAGGTTTCAATGGTTTTTTTTTATATGGTTTTGTGTGACTTTCTATTGAGAGGATATAAAGGGTGCAAATTTTAAAAATGTATGTCTTACAGGGTTACTCCCTAAACACTGTATTTTGTCCAAGTGAATCAAATCTGGTTAAAGTGACCGTAATATGACTGCATTGGCAATTTTAGGCGCTAGCAGCCAGCAGGCAAAAAAAAACGAGGCCACTACATTCCAGAAGTCAAAAATAAAATAAGTAAAATTCCTCTGGGGATCAGTGAGACTCACATTTCTTTCTAAACATTAAAAACTAGTGATTGGACAGCCATCCCATGGGGAAGCGGCCTGTGCAATAACAGGAGGGGGCATTTTTATTTATTATTTTTTCTTCTTAGGGAGGCCCTTTGTTGATCATGGATAACCGACTGAATAACAGAAGAATGAGAGGAAAGAAGACCTCTACCTTTAAGTATTTAGTGTTAGATTTGTTTGGTCCCCTTCTCTCAACAATTATGTGTGGGGCCACATCATCCCTCCCCCCCCCCCCCCCCTCTCACCCCTCTTTATTTTAAACATTAGGGCCCCACATGGCTAGCAACTGCTGCCACATTATTAACCTTCACACTGCCAAGGGTTTGTAACTATTAAACCACTAACTGATAGTGCTGCTAGTGGGCTAACCATTCTTAAAAAATAATCCTGTCCCAGAGTTGAAGCATTCAGTCCAGATTTCAACTGTCAACAATATCTACATTTTGCAGTCCCAATGGCCCTGTACCCAGCTGGATGGTTTTGCCCCATTATGCACCGGCTATTCTAACTTGACTCCTTATAGTTATAGTTACATAGCTGAAAATAGACTTGCGTCCATCAAGTTCAGCCTTCCTCACATCTGTTATTGCTGTTGATACAAACAAAGGCAAAAAATCCCAGTTTGAAGCGCTTCCAATTTTGCAACAAACTAGGAAAAAATTCCTTCTTGACCCCAGAATGGCAGTCAGATCTCTCCCTGGCTCAAGAAGCTGTTAACCCACAAATTATAAAATGATATCCTTGAATATTATGTTTTTGGCAGTATTCACACAGTTTCTGTTTAAACATCTGTATAGATTCTGATAAAACCACCTCTTTGGGCAGAGAATTCCATATCCTTATTGTTCTTACTGTAAAAATAACTTTTCCTTTGCCTTAGAATAAATCTTGTTTCTTCCAGTCTAAATGCGTGACCTTGTGTCCTATGAATAGTGTAGCGGGCCCTGGGTAACCCGGCTGGTTATTCCCTGTAAGAATAGGTCAGACCCATTTTCCCAGTAACTGGACGGCACACAGTTCCCGGATACAACTTTTGACAATCTTTATTTGGGCACACATCTTTTTATGCACAGACCCCTGCAGGGGGTCTCCATCCCATACAACACAATCCCAGGCAGAAGAGGGCTGGGTGACAGATAACCATCTCCCGCTCTGGGAGATACTAACAGGACGCATGAATACACATTACATACAGGGGGGTGAACTTTGGGGCTCGGCGCCCCGGGACAGGAAGGGGGTACAGGGTTAAAACATATTGATAAATAGCCCCAGGTCCCACCTGGGATAGAAACATAGAATGTGACGGCAGATAAGAACCATTTGGCCCATCTAGTCTGCCCAATTTTTAAAAATACTTTCATTAGTCCCTGATCTTATCTTATAGTTAGAATAGCATATCCCACGAATGCTTATGCTCCTTTATTGCAAAAAGCGGGGAGATCGGATGTACAGAGTCCGAGATATCAGCATCCAAAGTCTGGGGCTCGAGGCTCTGTACATCCCCGAAATTAGTTCCAGGGATTTGCTTGGTTTAGTCCGGCGAATTTAAACTTCGTTTCTAAACCAAGCAACAGCCAATAGGCTGAAAGGGCGCCAACCAAATCGTGCCAGTCAGCACTCGGGGGAGGAAGGAGTTTCACCGCCCAATCTGACAAAAGGGTGCAAAACTAGATTATGCCAATTGGCGTTAGAGGAGTAGAGGGGTTTCGAAAGGGCACAAAACCCGATTGAACAAATCTGCTGAAAGGCGCAAAACCAATCGCGCCCAAGGCAAGAGGGGCTTCGCCGCCCAATCATATGAAAGGGTGCGAAACCCCGTTTGAACGGACGCCCCGCAGCGTCCAATCAGTGTCTGCTCGCGCCAAACCAACCAGGAGAAGGGCGTGAATCAAGTTTGAATGGGTGCTCCTTCTCCTATTGGTTAGCACGGACTTCCATGCGGCCAGCGGGAGCCTGCAGCCGTAAGACCGACTCACAGCTCCAGAGATTCCCTGCTGGCGTGTGTCCCTCTCTCCGGTGGATACCCCCTTCAGGTATCTGCCGGAGAGAACGTTCTCCTGGGCAGCTACGAGCCTAGCCTTGTAGCGGCCAGGTAGGGGGTTAACAGTGATTATAGCTCCGTTGGGGAGCAAGGAGGATGACTCCCGACATGGGGATCGAAGACAGTGTGCTTGGCCGGTTTGGCAGACGAATGCGCCCCATAGTGGGCGTTCGTGATACAAACTGGTGGCCACACAGGGGAAGCACGTGCTGCTTGTTCCCTTGCAGTCTGCGGTTTTCACACCTCGTTAGCGAGGTGTGGACATCCTAACTAAACGTTCTAAATGGGGTATCAGGAGTAATGGAGCACCCCCTTGTGGTTAAAAGGTACTTTGCAGTATTTAAAGGGACACTATAGTCACCTGAACAACGTTAGCTTAATGAAGCAGTTTTGGTGTATAGAACATGCCCCTGCAGCCTCACTGCTCAATCCTCTGCCATTTAGGAGTTACATCCCTTTGTTTATGAACCCTAGTCACACCTCCCTGCATGTGACTTGCACAGCCTTCCATAAACACTTCCTGTAAAGAGAGCCCTATTTAGGCTTTCCTTATTGAAAGTTCTGTTTAATTAAGATTTTCTTATCCCCTGCTATGTTAATAGCTTGCTAGACCCTGCAAGAGCCTCCTGTATGTGATTAAAGTTCAATTTAGAGATTGAGATACAATTATTTAAGGTAAATTACATCTGTTTGAAAGTGAAGCCAGTTTTTTTTTTTTTTCTTGCAGGCTCTGTCAATCATAGCCAGGGGAGGTGTGGCTAGGGCTGCATAAACAGAAACAAAGTGATTTAACTCCTAAATGACAGTGAATTGAGCAGTGAAATTGCAGGGAATGATCTATACACTAAAACTGCTTTATTTAGCTAAAGTAATTTAGGTGACTATAGTGTTCCTTTAAGGTAAAAATTTATAGAAAGGGAGAAGATTACCAAGGGAACACACATTCCAGGAGGGCACATCCACACATAATAAAAGGGCAATTCACAGTTAGGCAGTGGTCCTGCCCCAAACAGTCCTATGTATGAATAGATTTCCACATGGTTTGTACTGGCTCCGAATATATTTGTATAATGCGATCATATCCCCTCTGAGGCGCTATTTTTCTAATCAGATTTCAATTTGTTAAACTCTCTTCTTAAGTAAAATCTTCCATTCCTTTTATTAATTTGGTAGCCCGCCTCTGCACTTTTTCTAGCACTATGATATCCTTCTTTAGAACAGGTGCCCAAAATTACACAGCATATACAAGGTGTTGTCTTACCAGCAATTTATAAAGAGGCAAAATTATATTCTTATCCTGAGAATTAATGCCCCTAGTTATACATGACAAAACCTTACTGGCCTTAGCAACTGCAAATTGACATTGCACATTGTTGCAGAATTTGTTGTCTATTACAATTCCCAAATCCTTCTCGTGTGTGGTTATCCCTAATTCACTACCATTTAGGGTGTAAGTTGCTTGTGCATTCTTAACCCCGAAGTGCATTTGTCTACATTAAATTACATCTGCCATTTGCGTGCCCAGTCTATCTAAATCCCTCTGCAGCAAGGTACTATATTGCTCACATTTTATTACTTTACAAAGTTTTGCGTCATCTGCAAACACTGAAACATGGCTTTCAATGCCTATTTCTAGATCATTTTTGAATGTTAGATAGAAGCGGACCCAGAATAAAACCCAAAGGGAGACCACTTACTTCTTTTGTCCAGCTTGAAAATGTACCATTAATGACAACTCGTTGTACTCTATCCTTAAGCCAATGTTCTACCCAAGAACAAGAATAATCATCTAGACCAATTTCTTTTAGTTTGAAGACTAACCTATTGTGAGGAATCATATCAAATGCCTTGGCAAAATCCAAGTAGATCCCATCCACTACAACACCCTGATCTATACTTCTACTTACTTACTTCGTAGAATGCAATTAGGTTATTCCTTGTGTATTGATCTTTCTTCAGATTCTGATATTCTGTTGTGTCTATTCCTATCTTGTCTAGTCTATGTATTATTTTAAGAAAAATATAAATATTCTACAGTTGTGATTGACAACAAGTGTTGCAGTAAGTGGAGGATTAATTTCAAAAAGAGAGAAAAAAAACAAGTCGCAAGAGATTTCTGAGAATGGATAACAGCTCACTTAGCCTGCCCTTCGGTGGGACCCCGCTCAGTTCGTCTGGGGTTGCTGTATCTCTCGTGCAGAGAGAGCCGGCCTGTATTTCGGATCTGTTCTGCCCTTTTGAGCGGATTCAGTCTGAGATGCATGGCCTGGTTCTCTCTGTAATGGCACAAGATGGGCTAAAACCAGCTTGAGAACTGAGCAGGGACCCACCAAAGGGCAGGTTATTTGAGCTAATGTCCATTCTAAGCACTCTCTTGCGACTTGTTTTTTGCATTCATTTGAAAAATATCTATTCTTTGAGACCAAGAGACTGACCTGGTCCCCTGGTTTTGGGATGTGGCCAAGACAAGGGTACTGGACACTTTCTGGCTCCTTTTGTAGCAGAACAGGGGATCGACTGTTCCTGGTCAAAAGCTAATCAGGGTTACTTACACTCCTGACAATCCGAATCCTCCAGGCAGAAGCTTGCCTTGTGTCCTTCAGCCACTTTGGTGCCATTGGATGTGAGAAGGTCATAATGAGTGAAAATGTCCATGCTGTGATAATGCCTACAGGGAAAATATGCGTCTGCAAATTGGCTTGTTAAACACACAGATCTGCACAGAAATAAACAAGGACAAGTTTAACATACAATTACAGTCAGGTCCATAAATATTGGGACATCGACACAATTCTAATCTTTTTGGCTCTATACACCACCACAATGGATTTGAAATGAAATGAACAAGGTGTGCTTTAACTGCAGACTTTCAGCTTTAATTTGAGGGTATTTACATCCAAATCAGGTGAACGGTGTATGAATTACAACAGTTTGTATATGTGCCTCCCACTTTTCAAGGGACCAAAAGTAATGGGACACATGGCTGCTCAGCTGTTCCATGGCCAGGTGTGTGTGTTATTCCCTCATTATCCCATTTACAAGGAGCAGATAAAAGGTCCAGAGTTCATTTCAAGTGTGCTATTTGCATTTGGAATCTGTTGCTGTCAACTCTCAATATGAGATCCAAAGAGCTGTCACTATCAGTGAAGCAAGCCATCATTAGGCTGAAAAAACAAAACAAACCCATCAAAGAGATAGCAAAAACATTAGGTGTGGCCAAATCAACTGTTTGGAACATCCTTAAAGGACCACTCTAGTGCCAGGAAAACATACTTGTTTTCCTGGCACTAGAGTGCCCTGAGGGTGCCCCCACCCTCAGGGTCCCCCTCCCGCCCGGCTCTGGAAAGGGGAAAAGGGGTAAAACTTACCTTTTTCCAGCACTGGGCGGGGAGCTCTCCTCCTCCTCTCCGCCCCGTCGGCTGAATGCGCACGTGTGGCAAGAGCTGCGCGCGCATTCAGCCAGTCGCATAGGAAAGCATTTACAATGCTTTCCTATGGACGCTGCGTGCTCTCACTGTGATTTTCACAGTGAGAATCACGCAAGCGCCTCTAGCAGCTGTCAATGAGACAGCCACTAGAGGATTAGGGGGAAGGCTTAACCAATTTACAAACATAGCAGTTTCTCTGAAACTGCTATGTTTATAAAAAAAATTGGGTTAACCCTAGCTGGACCTGGCACCCAGACCACTTCATTAAGCTGAAGTGGTCTGGGTGCCTAGAGTGGTCCTTTAAAAAGAAAGAATGCACCGGTGAGCTCAGCAACACCAAAAGACCCGGAAGACCACGGAAAACAACTGTGGTGGATGACCGAAGAATTCTTTCCCTGGTGAAGAAAACACCCTTCACAACAGTTGACCAGTTTAAGAACACTCTCCAGGAGGTAGGTGTATGTGTGTCAAAGTCAACAATCAAGAGAAGACTTCACCAGAGTGAGTACAGAGGGTTCACCACAAGATGCAAACCATTGGTGAGCCTCAAAAACAGGAAGGCCAGGGGGCCGGGCCGGACTGCCGAGCTAGCTGGTCGCAAACAAGAGCAGCTCCTGCAAAACAACAACAATTAAGCTGAAAAACCATGTCTAATCACCTTCAAACTGACCACCAGCGACAGTACCCAGAGCACAGGGACTGCTGGACCCTGGGAGAGGCTGGCTTATCGAGCTTCAGTCCCTGGGAGGAGATAACCTTACTGCCACAAGCAGGGCCTTCTCCGGCGGTGAGTGGGGCGGACGGCCGCTGCCCCACTATCCTGCACCACAGTACCCAGCTTGAGGCCCCGTTCCCCCCCCCTTGGACCGGTGGGGGTGATCCCAGTCCTGACCCTGTGGCCCTACTCAAGACAACACAAATGGAGCCAGGAGCGGCCTCCAAGATGGCAGGCGCCATGTCTGCGAGAGGCAGGAAGAAGACCTGCACCATCTTCGTGCTCGCGGCAGACAGCAGGGCTCCAACACCCCATCCCTACAACAGAGAGGGGCAGACAAACCACCACCTACCCCTGCACCACACATGCCGCAGTCGAGCGGCACAAGCGACCCCAGCGGATCATGGCGACCGCACTAGGGGGAAGGAATGTTGCGCCACGACCACTCCCGCCCGGGAAATCAGAGCCTGCAACCAAGCGAGCTACCTCCGCACGAGGACCCATCTCACACTCAACTCCCACCCAGTTAGCAACACCGCGACCCAGACAACGGCAAACTCAGGCGACCAAAGCCGAGCTACCAGCCAGGCCTGACACCAGCCCCCAAACGACCGACAGAAGCAAGTTTCACAACGGGCGGCGGCCATCCCAGAGAACCCAGCGAGGATCCCACAGAACAGCATGGATGGTCTGACGGACGCTCGTTTCCTGCTACACAGTACTAGCAGAGCAGGTATCGGTTAAATTGGGGACTCCCCCGTCTGTGTGGGCTCGGGACCACCCTGAAGCCAGCCTTCCCCACGGAGAAAACCCGGGTAACCCCTCTGATACACCAGGGTGCCAGAACTCTTATAGCGACCTACTTAAGTCACACGTGCAAATTATCTAGCATTCTGTTTTGTGTGGTAACCCTATGCACACGTAGTTTACACGGCACTTACAAGCACACACTCACATAGATATCGCTGCCCTACAAGCAACGCACAAACCAGCACACCGCATCCACACAGCAGCACGTCTTATGACGCCAAACGTACTTAACCAAGTGAGAACCTGTATGCATGGGCGTAGGAACCCAAAAAAATCTGGGGGGGATAGCATTTTTACTCGCCGGGTATATTCTTATTCCGTAAACTAGGAGTTGTTTATCCCATTGTACAGCGCTACGGAATTTGCAGTCGCTATATAAATGATTAAATAATAACATTAAAGGGTCACTACAAGGAAGGGGTTTTACTTACCCGTATACAGCGCTGGGATCCTCCTGATTAGAACCACCCCTACCCTTCCCATGAATATTAGAACCACCCATACCCCTTCCATGCACAAAAGAACCCCACCTACCCCTTCCACGCATTTTAACCCCCTACCTCTTCCATGCATATTAGTACCCCCTAACCACTTCCATGCATATTAGTACCCCCTAACCCCTTCCATGCATATTATAACCCACCCTACCTCTTCCATTCATATTAGTACTCCCCTAACCCCTTCCAATAATTTTTCTACCTCCCCCCTCCTCCCATCCATATTAGTAGCCCCCCCTAAACCCTTCCAATTATTTTTCTACCTACCCCTCTCCCCCTATCCTTATTAGTAGCCCCCCTAACAATTTCCAATTATTTTTCTGCCATGTTAACTAACGCCAGTGCTGGAGTGCCGCCGTGTTTACATTAAAAGGTCTGCAGGGACAGGCTATAGACACCAGAACCACTACATTAAGCTGCAGTGCTTCTGGGAACTATAGTGTTTCTTTAATGTGAGGTAAATTAGAGATTAGTGCCACGAATAATATGCTAGATTTCCTACTTACAACCAGATGAGGATGATGATGGGCTCTAGCTGCAGTCTGGCTCCACTGGTCTGGTGTAGAACAGGCTCTCTGGAGGCTGTTTGTAACTGTGGTCCCAAAAATCAATGTTCTGTGAGTACGGGAATCAGCTCCATTTTTTGGGGGCCCTTTACACAGCTCAAGGTCTGGGTCCCAGGGTCCACCTTCACGTTCCACCAATGAGTGGAGTGTGTAGGGGATGTCCTGATATGTGTGTAAGGAATGCATTGTGTGAATCTGTGTTTGTATGTGTAAGGGCTGCAAGGTGTGATTCTGTGTATGTACGGGATGCAGTGTGTGCGTCTGTAAGGGGTGCATTGAGTGTGTGTACGGGGTGCATTGAGTGTGTGTAAGGAATGCATTGTGTGTTTCTGTGTGTGTAAGGATTGCATGATTGTGTGTGTGTGCACGGGGTGCATTGAGTGTGTGTAAGGATGAATTGTGTGTTTCTGTGTGTGTAAGGGTGGCATGTTTGTGTGATTGTGTGTGTGTGTGTGTGATGGATGTCAATCTCTCTCCCTCGTCACTCTCTTTCTTCCCCTCCCTCCCTCGTCACTCTCTTTCTCCCCCTCCCTTGTCACTCTCTCTCCCCCTCCCTTGTCACTCTCTCTCCCCCTCCCTTGTCACTCTCTCCCCCCTCCCTTGTCACTCTCTCTCCCCCTCCCTTGTCACTCTCTCTCCCCCTCCCTTGTCACTCTCTCTCCCCCCCTTGTCACTCTCTCTCCCCCTCCCTTGTCACTCTCTCTCCCCCTCCCTTGTCACTCTCTCTCCCCCTCCCTTGTCACTCTCTCCCCCTCCCTTGTCACTCTCTCTCCCCCTCTCTTGTCACTCTCTCTCCCCCTCTCTCCCTCCGTCCCCCCCTTGTCACTCACTTTCTCCCCCCGTTTCTTTCTTTCTCCCCCCTCCCTCCCTGTCCCCCTCCCTGTTTCTCTCCCCCTCCCTCCCTGTTTCTTTCTGCCCCCCTCCCTGTTTCTTTCTCCCCCTCCCTGTTTCTTTCTCCCCCTCCCTGTTTCTGTCTCCCCCCTCCCTCCCTGTTTCTTTCTCCCACCTCCCTGTTTCTTTCTCCCCCCTCCCTGTTTCTGTCTCCCCCCTGTTTCTTTCTCCCCCCTACTCCCTCCCTGTTTCTTTCTCCCCCCTACTCCCTCCCTGTTTCTTTCTCCCCCTACTCCCTCCCTGTTTCTTTCTCCCCCTTACGCCCTCCCTGTTTCTTTCTCCACCCCTCCCTCCCTGTTTCTTTCCCCCCTCCCTCCGTTTCTTTCTCCCCCCCTCCTCCCTGTTTCTTTCTCCCCCCTCCCCCTCCCTGTTTCTTTCTCCCCCCTCTCCCTCCCTGTTTCTTTCTCCCTCCTCTCCCTCCCTGTTTCTTTCTCCCCCCTCTCCCTCCCTGTTTCTTTCTCCCCCTCTCTCCCTCTGTCCCCACCTTGTCACTCACTTTCTCCCCCCCGTTTCTTTCTTTCTCCCCCCTCCCTCCCTGTTTTTTTCTCCCCCCTCCCTGTTTCTTTCTCCCCCTCCCTGTTTCTGTCTCCCCCCTGTTTCTTTCTCCCCCCTACTCCCTCTCTGTTTCTTTCTCCCCCCTACTCCCTCCCTGTTTCTTTCTCCCCCCTACTCCCTCCCTGTTTCTTTCTCCGCCCCTCCCTGTTTCTTTATCCCCCCTGTTTCTTTATCCCCCCTCCCTGTTTCTTTATCCCCCCCTGTTTCTTTATCCCCCTCCCTGTTTCTTTATCCCCCCTCCCTTCCTGTTTCTTTATCCCCCTCCCTCCCTGTTTCTTTATCCCCCCCTCCCTCCCTGTTTCTTTATCCCCCCTCCCTCCCTGTTTCTTTATCCCCCCTCCCTGTTTCTTTCTCCCCCTTCCCTGTTTCTGTCTCCCCCCCTGTTTCTTTCTCCCCCCTACTCCCTCCCTGTTTCTTTCTCCCCCCTACTCCCTCCCTGTTTCTTTCTCCGCCCCTCCCTGTTTCTTTATCCCCCTCCATGTTTCTTTATCCCCCCTCCCTGTTTCTTTCTCCCCCCCTCCCTCCCTGTTTCTTTCTCCCCCCTACTCCCTCCCTGTTTCTTTCTCCCCCCTACTCCCTCCCTGTTTCTTTCTCCCCCCTACTCCCTCCCTGTTTCTTTCTCCCCCCTACTCCCTCCCTGTTTCTTTATCCCCCCTCCCTGTTTCTTTATCCCCCCTGTTTCTTTATCCCCCCTCCCTGTTTCTTTATCCCCTCCTGTTTCTTTATCCCCCCTCCCTGTTTCTTTATCCCCCCTCCCTCCCTGTTTCTTTATCCCCCCTCCCTCCCTGTTTCTTTACCCCCCCCCCTCCCTCCCTGTTTCTTTATCCCCCTCCCTGTTTCTTTATCTCCCCCCCTCCCTCCCTGTTTCTTTATCTCCCCCCCTCCCTCCCTGTTTCTTTATCCCCCCTCCCTCCCTGTTTCTTTATCCCCCCTCCCTCCCTGTTTCTTTATCCCCCCTCCCTCCCTGTTTCTTTCTTCCCCCCTCCCTCCCTGTTTCTTTCTTCCCCCCTCCCTCCCTGTTTCTTTCTTCCCCCCTCCCTCCCTGTTTCTTTCTTCCCCCCTCCCCTACCTGTGTTGTAGCGTGGCCCAACCTTGTACTGTCCGCGGGTACAGGGAGCTTTTGTTTCCTGTATCCGGCGGACTAACAGGAAGTGCACACTCAGTGTTCACTTCCTTTTAGTCCGGCCGGGTACAGGAGACAGATGCTCCCTGTACCGGCGGACTATGCAGGGCTCGCCCACGCTGCATTGAGGGAGTGACAGGAGGGAGCGCTGAGCGCTTCCCTCCTGTCAGCCCCTCTCCTCTGGCTGCGCCCGGGCAGAGCTGCAGCCGCCTGAGGCTCTCTGCAGAGCGCTCGGGCGGCTGCAGCAAAAGGGGGGCCGGCGGAGCTGGGGGGGATTTCCCCATTACCTGTCCCCCCCCGCATGATTTGCTGGGGGGGATGCGTCCCCCCCATCCCCCCCGGTTCCTACGCCCATGCCTGTATGACTGTAACACTGGCCTAGTTGTGCATTGACAGCTATGACTTGAGGCTGCTACACAAGACTGTATATCTCTCATTAATACATGGACCAACGACTGACCTAGCCTTTTATGCAAACAGAGTGCAATTCATGTTTAAAGCTGCAGATGCTGTCATGGCTCTGCTTGCATGTTGTTAACTCACGCACAAATAAAATAAAGAATTTAAAAAAAAATCAACATCTAAAAAAGCCTTCACAGTTCTGGAACAACATCCTATGGACAGATGAGACCAAGATCAACTTGTACCAGAGTGATGGGAAGCAGGGCCGGCGCTACCATAAGGCGGCCCAGGCGGCCGCCTTAGGGCGCACCGGCCCTGGGGGCGCAAAATCAGGCTGACCGGAAGGAGGGAAGCGCACTGCGCTCCCCTCCAACCGACGACCTTTTGTAGCGTGGCCGAGCGCCCGGTTCTGCGGGCGCGCGAGGGAGCACTCTCCCATGTGTGCTTCCTCTTCAGCTCCCTCGCGCGCTGCATACTGATACCGGAGCCGGAAGATGACGTCATCTTCCGGCGCCGGCATCCCTACGCGGTGCGCGAGGGAGCTGAAGAGGAAGCACACATGGGAGAGTGCTCCCTCGCGCCCGCCCGCCAGCCCGGGAGACAGCCAGCCCGGGAGACAGCCACCAAGGGAGACAGCCAGCCAGGGAGCCAGCCAAGGAGCCCAGGAGCCTAGCAGCACCACTGGACCCCAGGGAATCCCTTCAGCACTCCAAAAAGGTAAGGAGGCTGGGGGATTAAATTAAAAAAAAAAAACATGTGTTAGTGTTAGTGTGTGTGTGTGTCTGCTAGTGAGTGTCAGTGTGTGTGTCTGCTAGTGAGTGTCAGTGTGTGTGTCTGCTAGTGAGTGTCAGTGTGTGTGTCTGCTAGTGAGTGTCAGTGAGTGTGTCTGCTAGTGAGTGTCAGTGTGTCTGTCTGCTAGTGTGTCAGTGTGTGTGTCTGCTAGTGAGTGTCAGTGAGTGTCAATGAGTGTCTGCTAGTGAGTGTCAGTGTGTGTGTCTGCTAGTGTCAGTGAGTGTGTCTGCTAGTGTCAGTGAGTGTGTCTGCTAGTGTCAGTGAGTGTGTCTGCTAGTGTCAGTGAGTGTGTCTGCTAGTGTCAGTGTGTGTGTCTGCTAGTGAGTGTCAGTGTGTGTCTGCTAGTGAGTGTCAGTGTGTGTCTGCTAGTGACTGTCAGTGAGTGTGTCTGCTAGTGAGTGTCAGTGAGTGTGTCTGCTAGTGAGTGTGTCTGCTAGTGAGTGTCAGTAAGTGTGTTACTGTGTGTCTCTTACTGAGTGTGTTTGTGTGTGTATTAGTGAGTCTGTTTGATGTCTGTTAGTGAGTGTGTTTGTCAGTGAGAGTGTATGTTTTGTAAGTGAGTGTGTATGTATGTCTGTCGCTGAGTGTGTCTGTCAGTAAATGTGTGTGTCTGTTAGCTGGTGTGTATGCATCTGTTCGTGAGAGTGTGTGTGTGTCTTCAGCGTTTACCTTTCTCTAGCGCCGGACTCCCTTGGCGCTGGGGATCCCTCCGCCTCTCAGCTCCGAATGCTCTTGCCGCGCATGCATTCAAACCGCCCATAGGAAAGCATTACTCAATGCTTTCCTATGGACGTTCAGTGTTTTAGAATAGCGGAAGCTCCTCTAGCGGCTGTCAGTGAGACATCCACTAGAGGCTGGAATAACCCTCGGTGAAACATAGCAGTTTCTCTGAAACTGCTATGTTTTCAGCTGCAGGGTTAAAACTAGAGGGACCTGACACCCAGACCACTTCATTGAGCTGATGTGATCTGGGTGTCTGTAGTGGTCCTTTAATTGTGTGTGCATCTGCATGCACTGGCGTACATACCGCGGTCGCAGGGGTCACATCCCTGCGACCAGGTGCCCGCCGCCATAATGTCTATATGCCTGCATGTATGTCTCTGTCTGTGTCTGTATGTCTGTATGATTATTTCTGTGTTTGTATGAACCTTATTTTGAACGAGGGTGGGGGGCACCAAAATGCATCTTCGCCTGTGTAACTAAAAATCCTAGCACCGGTCCTGATGGGAAGAGAAGAGTATGGAGAAGGAAAGGAACTGCTCATGATCCAAAGCATACCACCTCATCAGTGAAGCATGGTGGTGGTAGTGTCATGGCGTGGGCATGTATGGCTGCCAATGGAACTGGTTCTCTTGTATTTATTGATGATGTGACTGCTGACAAAAGCAGCAGGATGAGTTCCAAGCAGGAACTGAAGACAGTTGCAGTAGAGGCCTGGCAGAGCATCACCAGGGATGAAACCCAGCGTCTGGTGATGTCTATGTGTTCCAGACTTAAGACTTCAGGCTGTAATTAACTGCAAAGGATTTGCAACCAAGTATTAAAAAGTGAAAGTTTGATTTATGACTGTTAATCTGTCCCATTACTTTTGGTCCCTTAAAAAGTGGGACTCATATACAAACTGTTGTAATTCCTACACCGTTCACCTGATTTGGATGTAAGTACCCTCAAATTAAAGCTGAAAGTCTGCAGTTAAAGCACATCTTGTTTGTTTCATTTTATTTCATTTCATTTGGTGTACAGAGCCAAAAAAATTAGAATTGTGTCGATGTCCCAATATTTATGGACCTGACTGTATGTCACCCTGCAGTGGTACAGGACAGACTCCGTGTTCCATAGCTTCCTTCTGTCTGTGTCACCCTGCATTGGGAGGGACAGACTCCGTCTCCCATCGCTCCCTTTGTCTGTGTCACCCTGCAGTGGGAGGGACAGACTCTGTGTTCCATAGCTCCTTCTGTCTGTGTCACCCTGCAGTGGGAGGGACAGACTATATTTGTCCCATAGCTCCCTTCTGTCTGAGTTTGTCCCTCCCGCTGCAGGGTGACACAGACAGAAGGGAGCTATGGGACACGGATCTGTCCCTCTCACTGCAGGGTGACAGTGTCCCATAGCTTCTTCTGTCTGTGTCACCCTGCAGTGGGAGGAACAGACTCCGTGTCCCATAGCTCCTTCTGTCTGTGTGACCCTGCAGTGGGAGTGACAGACTCCGTGTCCCATAGCTCCCTTCTGTCTGTGTCACCCTGCAGTGGGAGTGACAGACTCCGTGTCCCATAGCTCCCTTCTTTCTGTGTCACCCTGCAGTGGGAGGGACAGACCCCGTGTCCCATAGCTCCTTCTGTCTGTGTCACCCTGCAGTGGGAGGGACAGACTCCGTGTCCCATAGCTCCTTCTGTCTGTGTCACCCTGCAGTGGGAGGGACAGACTCTGTGTCCCATAGCTCCTTCTGTCTGTGTCACCCTGCAGTGGGAGGGACAGACTCCGTGTCCCATAGCTCCTTCTGTCTGTGTCACCCTGCAGTGGGAGGGACAGACTCTGTGTCCCATAGCTCCCTTCTGTCTGTGTCACACTGCAGTGGGAGGGACAGACTCTGTGTCCCATAGCTCCTTCTGTCTGTGTCACCCTGCAGTGGGAGGGACAGACTCTGTGTCCCATAGCTCCTTCTGTCTGTGTCACCCTGCAGTGGGAGGGACAGACTCAGTGTCCCCTAGCTCCCTTCTGCCTGTGTCATCATGTTATTACAAGAGGTTTTAAAGCCAGAGTTAGAACCATACAATAAAAAGAGGGCAACACACAGAATGTGATAACATATGGCAGATGTGATTTTAGAAAAGTGAGAAGACCCATGATTCCACTCAGTTATCATTATTGTTACATTGTAACCAGTGTCCAATAAGATTTGTCTTCTTTTCCTCTTGTTTTGTGGCCTCCACTTCAAAAATGAAAACCTTCAAGTCTCCCCCATTATAGGTGCAGGGTGTGTATTATTGTTATTTGTGTAATGTTAGTGTGCTCTTCTGTCCTGCTGGCATTCTCTACCAACTAGGTGGGCTTGGTTGTAGAGACTGTGCAGCGCCACCTAGTGGTTGTGAAAGATCTTGCAAGCTTTTGCAGCGCCACCTGTTGGTTGCAACAATTATGTGCACATCTAAACGGCAAGGCTAGTTTGCATATTCAGATAGATTTGCATTTTATGGTTTCTGCAGGCAGTATTTATTGTTAGTCTATGTCTTCCCTATTAATATTGTATTGTATTATTATCAGTGCCTGTATAATTCCTTATCTGATTTTGTTATATGTAGTTAGCTGAGTGTGTCGCAATAAGTGTAATGTAATGTGGATAGGGTCTAGTCCTGAGTGAAAAATAAAGTATAATGTATTAGTTCCATTGGGAACTGTGTCTCCTGTCTGGTTTGGTCAGGGATCCCAGTAACAGTTTTTGGACCTATTGGCTGGCTGCACTGATCTCTGATCTAAGGGACGTGTTGAGAAAAAACTAGGTCTGAGAGTCACAAGTGCCTTTGTTAAGGCAGAAGCTTGAGACAACCTAGGCAGAGGTGTGGATACTTGTCTGGGAGAGGAACAGAAGATGCAAAGGCAAAGAGGACAATACCTTGCTAGAAGGAGAAAGCTGCGGCCTGGTCTGGTGGAAGATGTCCTCAGAGACCTCAGTAAAGCTTCAGCAACTGGGTAGAGTGGAAGCTGACCTGGTGGAGGTACTTAGTTGGAGTACAGGAGCTCAGCTAAACAATGCTTTCTCCCCTAACATCCCCTTCTCTCTCAATATTGCCCAATTCCCTTCTTTCTGTAACCCCCACTCCACTACTATAACTGCTTGCTATTTGCTTAAATTCTTCCCAGCATATTTTTGTTGTTAAACTTCAGCCTATATTGTCCTATTAACTAAAATTCTCATTTGAAGTTCTCGTCAGCAGTGGCGGCTCTAGACTTTGTGAGGCCTTAGGCGAAACTCAAACACGAGGCCCCCACTAACACCTAAAGTTAAAAATAGGGGTTGCATTGTGTGTATAAGGTGCTGTCGTTGTATTTAAGGACAAGCTTGCAGCGCTGGATACAGAGAGCTAGTGTCTGTATTCATTGTTCAGAGGCTTGCTGTGTTGCGGCTCCCTGTGCCGCTGCATTGTGATCTCTCTGACTGTAGTTATGGCATAATATGCAAACTAACTTAATTTGCAATAAACCAATTTAATTAGCAATTATGCCAAATGTTTATACATGACTGAGGGGTATGGTTACATAGCCTTGCAGTCGTGTATACATAAGTGCCGGTGTATGTATATATGACTGTATCTGACATTGTCTACCTAGGTGTGACAGGGTTTGGGGTGAGTGTTGCACAGTTGGAGTACAGGATTGTAAGGGTTTATGTAATAAGGTGAGTGTGGCAGGGTGAAGGGGGTGAGTGGGACAGTGCAAGAGAAGGTGAGTCTGACAGGGTTGATAGGGGGGTTAATGCAATAGGGTAGGTGTGGCAAAGCAAGGAGTATTGTATGGTTGCAGTGGGTGAGAGTGACAGGATTAGGAGGGGTTATGTAAGTTTGGCTGGGTGTAGGGGCGACAGTGTGTGGGGACTGAAAGTGTTTGGGAATGGTGATAGTGTATGTGAAGGGGGTGTCAGTGTGTGTGGTAATGATAGGGTATGGGTGGGGAATGACAAGGTGTGTGGTGGAAGACTGTGACAGCGCGTGTGTGTGGGAAAGCTGTGATTGGGTGGGTGACAGGGTAGGGGGCTTTGATAGGGTAGGGGAGCTGTGACAGGGTGGGGGGCTGTGAAAGAGTGGGGGCTGTGAGAGAGTGGGGGGCTGTGAGAGGGTGGGTGACAGGGTAGGGGGCTTTGACAGGGTAAGGGGTGGTAGGGGGGCTTTGACAGGGTAAGGGGTGGTAGGGGGGCTTTGACAGGGTAGGAGGTGGTGGGAGACTGTGACAGGACAGGGGGTAATGGGGGGGCTGGAGCAGGAGGTCGTGGGGCAGGTGGTGGAAAGGTGGGCTGTGACAGGGTAGTGGGGTGGTAGGAGGACAGTAGGAGGGCAGAGGGTGGTAGGTTTCCCCTGGGGCAGGGGGGTTATGACAGGGCAATGGGTGGTAGGGGGGCTGTGACAGGGCACGGGGTGGTAGGAGGTCAGAGGGTGGTAGGACAGTGACAGGGTAGTAGGAGGGCAGAGGGTGGCTGGGGCAGAGGGTGGTGGGGTGGCTGGGGCAGAGGGTGGTAGGGTGGTAGGGTGGCTGGGGCAGAGGGTGCTAGGGTGGCTGGGGCAGAGGGTGCTAGGGTGGCTGGGGCAGAGAGTGGTGGAGTGGCTGGGGCAGAGGGTGGTAGGGTGGCTGGGGCAGTGGTGGTAGGTTGGCTGGGCAAGGGGTGGTAAGGTGGCTGGGGCACGGGGTGGTAGGAGGGCAGAGGGTGGTAGGACAGTGACAGGGTGGTAGGAGGGCAGAGGGTGACTGGGGCAGAGGGTGGCTGGGGCAGAGGGTGGTAGGGGGGCTGGGGCAAAGGGTGACTGGGGCAGAGGGTGGTAGGGAGGCTGGGGAAGGGGTGGTAGGGTGGCTGGGGCAGAGGGTGGCTGGGGCAGAGGGTGGTGGGGTGGCTGAGGCAGAGGGTGGTGGGGTGGCTGGGGCACAGGGTGGTGGGGTGGCTGGGGCAGGGGTGGCTGGGGCAGAGGATGGTGGGGTGGCTGAGGCAGAGGGTGGTGGGGTGGTTGGGGCAGAGGGTGGTGGGGTGGCTGCGGCGGCTGGGGCAGACGATGGTGGGGTGGCTGAGGCAGAGGGTGGTGGGGTGGCTGAGGCAGAGGGTGATGGGGTGGCTGGGGCAGGGGTGGCTGGGGCAGAGGATGGTGGGGTGGCTGAGGCAGAGGGTGGTGGGGTGGTTGGGGCAGAGGGTGGTGGGGTGGCTGCGGCGGCTGGGGCAGACGATGGTGGGGTGGCTGAGGCAGAGGGTGGTGGGGTGGCTGAGGCAGAGGGTGATGGGGTGGCTGAGGCAGAGGGTGGTGGGGTGGCTGAGGCAGAGGTTGGTGGGGTGGCTGGGGCAGAGGGTGGCTGGGGTAGAGGGTAGTGGGGTGGCTGGGGCAGAGGGTGGTAGGGTGGCTGGGGCAGAGGGTGGCCGGGGCAGAGGGTGGTGGGGTGGCTGAGGCAAAGGGTGGTGGGGTGGCTGGGGCACAGGGTGGTAGGGTGGCTGGGGCAGAGGATGGTGGGGTGGCTGGGGCAGAGGGTGGTAGGGTGGCTGGGGCAGTGGTGGTAGGTTGGCTGGGCAAGGGGTGGTAAGGTGGCTGGGGCACGGGGTGGTAGGAGGGCAGAGGGTGGTAGGACAGTGACAGGGTGGTAGGAGGGTGGTAGGGTGGCTGGGGCAGAGGGTGGTAGGGGGGCTGGGGCAGAGGGTGACTGGGGCAGAGGGTGGTAGGGAGGCTGGGGAAGGGGTGGTAGGGTGGCTGGGGCAGAGGGTGGCTGGGGTGGCTGGGGCAAAGGGTGGCTGGGGCAGAGGGTGGTGGGGTGGCTGGGGCAGACGATGGTGGGGTGGCTGAGGCAGAGGGTGGTGGGGTGGCTGGGGCGGCTGAGGCAGAGGGTGGTGGGGTGGCTGGGGCAGAGGGTGGTAGGGTGGCTGGGGCAGAGGGTGGTAGGGTGGCTGGGGCAGAGGGTGGTAGGGTGGCTGGGGTAGAGGGTAGTGGGGTGGCTGGGGCAGAGGGAGGGAGGGTGGCTGGGGCAGAGGGTGGTGGGGTGGCTGGGGCAGAGGGTGGTGGGGTGGCTGTGGCAGAAGCTGGTAGAAGGGCAGGGTGGGGAGCGGAGGCATTAATACTTTAGGATTAACTTATTCCCTGGTGGTCCAGTGGGCAGCCAGGCTATATCCCTGGTGGTCCGGTAGACTCCCTTTATGGTCTGCAGCTCCGCCGGGTGCAGAGCTGCAGACCACGTGGTGAGTCTAGTCTCGCGAGCTCAGCCAGTAAGAGCGTTGCCGTGGTAACCCGCGGCAATGCTCTGATTGGGTGAGATCAAGAGACCCCCTCAGTCTGCAGCTCTGCACTCGGCGGAGCTGCAGACAGGCTGGCTCTCCGGGGCAGGCATAGGAGGGGCCTCGCACCCGGCGGCATAAAGGGAAAGCCGCCGGGCCCCCTCCTGTGTCGGGTCCTCGGTCTCTGACCGAGGACCCGATCTGTCACACTGCCCTAAGGCGATTTAGGCTGCCGCGAGGCCCCCATCAGCGCGAGGCCATAGGCGGCCGCCTCAATCGCCTAATTAGAGAGCTGCCTTTGCTCGTCAGTCACCATATTATTTCTTTGGACATAAAGAACCACGTCTTTCTAAGTTTTATGTCCACCACACGTGCCCCCTGTACACTCTGTAGAATGCCCACTCTTTACCCATGGCACTCGTGCCAAACCCAGGAGTGTCTCCCAGCCTTGGGTCTGAAGTCTGCTCGTCCATTGTTGTGAATCTGGGAGGAGAATCGCAGGAGGCGGCGGTGTCCGTAGGGCCAGTTGGCATTGCGAGCTGAGCTGGATAGGCAATTCTCCTCGGCTGCGCAGTACAACATGTGTAATGGACGATCTTCGATATATGCGGTTTCTTGGACCAATGCAGCATGTAGCACTAGATCAGATGCAGCTAAGGGGAAGAGCAGAGAGCTGTTAGAATTATTACACTACACCCATTATTTACCATGTACAGCCACCATCACTATCTCCATGAACTTAATCCAGCAAATTACCCTGCAATCTCTCCCGCATTCCTACTGATAACCTTCTATTCTATATTAGCAATGTGTATCCAGTCCATCCCTCTGCTTTGTGTCAAGTGATTGGCTATGAAATCTCACTTTGCTCCTTGCAGCATGTTACAGGAACCTGCACGGATTAATGCGTGTATTACTCCAAGGGAGCATCTGGGGTGGGGAGGGCGAAGGACGTATGTACAACCCTGGGAACAGATTATGGCAAATGTACAGGCTCAGCAACTTGTAAAATGTATTTATTATGTTCACATTCAATTTTCTAACTGTATGCATAATTTGTAATACTTTTTAGTTTCAAACTCATATTATCATGAGCCGTTCAGATTCGGCAAATGTAGGGATCATAAACAATACATATTAACCCCTTAAGGACGAAGGCAGTTGTACAAAACTAAATGTAAACAAAACCTCAAATTTGCACCATATGTCTGGTTAGCCATAATTGACGTTTCATATTAATTACACCAACTTTTTATATATATAATTTTGTTCAGGAGAAACGGGGTGTAACGGACCGTTTCAGCAGACAAGGGGTTAAAATCCGTTTAGGCGATATGCCCCTTTCTGAGACAGGCACAGCTACTGCAGAACACCAAACTCCCGTACTGGATACAAAATAGCACTCCAACTCCTGAACTGGAACCTCACGAATAGCTGCTAGCAGACGAACAGGAAAAGCATACAATCAGCTTACACTCCTGGCAATCAGTCTCTAACAGCATACAGTGAATCCCCCAAGAACGAGACAAGGCTCTGTGTTGAGGGTCAAGCAGTGGTCTGAGGTGCTGGCACACCCAGCCTGGTTTTTATTACAGTCTTGCAAATACAGGACCGCCCACAGGGAGGTATAAAATATCCAATAACATATCAGTTACACCCCACAGATTCCCTCCCCTTATCCGGAGGAGTAACCCAATTATACATACAGTTAAAACATACTTTTTACCCAACTTTCATAACTCTAAAACCATACATCCAATTTCAATAAAAATTACATATTTGAACTCAGCGTACGTTAAACATAAACACTCTCAAGAATCATACCAATCCCTCCAGTGGATAGAAAGATAGTCGGAGGTCCTTTATGACCGACCGCAAGCACATTTTCCTGCCCAAAACAGTTCCATAGATTTGGGCTGTGTGGTCGGTCAATTTCCTGCAGAAAAACGGCTAAGTCCCATTCGAATTGTTGAACGTACTTCGTCTTTAACCGAAGTGTCGAAGTGGAGGCGATGGTAAGGGTCAGCGGTGTTCGACTAAATTAAAATGGCCGCCGCCACGTGTTCCTTTGTCGAATGGCGGCCACTTCGGCAACTTCGGTAACTTCGGCTGCATCCGAAGTGCCATATAAAAAGTGCCAATCCTTCCCCACAGTATTTAAAGGGCCAGAATGAGTGACATACACTCTGGTATGGCCGAATACTGTTTTTAAAGGGCTCAATCTCCCAGGGCCATAGTCCAAAGGCAGCAGGCGGGCAATCAGGCTTCTCCAATGCAATTGCAGAACTGAAAGGGATGATATAAACTGACACCATACAAGTCCCTATTCTAATTCAGCCATGCACTCTGCTGCCTCACCTGGTCTAATTTGTAATTACATAAAAGTCACTTGAGTTTACAATTTGTTATAGGGTAAATACCCGTATATACTCGAGTATAAGTTGACCCGAATATAAGTCGAGACCCCTAATTTTACCCCCCAAAAATGGGAAAACGTATTGACTCGAGTATAAAACTAGGGTGGGAAATGCAGCAACTACTGGTAAATTTCTAAATAAAATTAGATCCCAAAAAAATTACATTAATTGAATATTTATTTTGTGTATATAAAGTGTCTCCCTGGACAAATAGGGAAGGGGGAGCATGACTGCTGCCCAGGATAGTGGGATGGTACAAGGGGAGCAACAATGTTGCAAAGATAGAAGGATTCATAAGGGGGGAGCAGGGGAGGAGACTTACCAGTCAGAAGGAGATTGTCAGTCACCCTGGTTTAATTTACGTTCGGTTTTGGGAAAAGAGGATATTCTGGGACAGAAGTTGGACAAAGAGGTGTCCTTGGGCCGCATGGCAGGACCATTTTCGGAGCCCCCGTTTTCTAACCTGCGAGTGTCCCCCCTGGGCTTGGTCCCTAAAAAGGAGCCTGGGGTCTTCCGTCTCATTCACCACCTGTCCTACCCAGCCGGCGGGTGGGTGAATGACGATAATGATAAAGAGGTGTCGAGGGTGCGTTATGCTTCATTCAACAGGGCCCTGGAGTTAGTGAGAGACGCAGGGTCAGGGGCATTGCTCGCAAAATCGGACATTGAGTCGGCTTTTCGTTTGCTTCCGGTTCACCCTGACTGTTTCCACCTCATGGGTTGTCAATTTAATGGTTTGTTCGTTTATGACATGTGTTTGCCCATGGGGTGTGCTATCTCCTGCTCCTATTTCGAGATGTTTGCGACATTCTTGGAATGGGTGGTGTCACAGGTGTCGGGTTTGTCCACGTTGACCCACTACCTGGATGATTTTTTGTTTGTCGGGTCGGGAGCTTCCAACAACTGTGCGGTGTTGTTGAGGGCGTTTCGGCAGATCACGTCAGAGTTTGGAGTACCGGTGGTGGTAAGTAAGACGTTTGGGCCGGTGGGTAAGTTGGCTTATTTGGGGATCGAGATTGACTCTGGTGAAATGGTCTTTCGATTACCAGATGAGAAGCTGGGGCAGTTACTCTGCCTTATTGACCGAGTTAAGGGCTCAAAAAAAGTACAGTTGCAGCTTATGCAATCGCTTTTGGGTTACCTGAACTTTGCTTGTCGTGTTCTGTCCATGGGCCGTGCATTCTGTCGACGTCTGTCCTTGGCTACGGTGGGGGTTAAACAGCCATTTCATTTTTTTCGTATTACCAGTAGGCTGAGGTCGGACTTACAGGTGTGGAGCGCCTTCTTGGGTACGTATAATGGTCATTTTTGTTGGTTGCATTCAGAGGTGTCTAACTGTGAGCTGGACCTGTTTACTGACGCATAGGGGTCCATAGGTTTTGGGGCCTGTTTTCAGGGGCAGTAGTGCGCGGCGGAGTGGCCGGCCAACTGGCGGGGTTCGGAGCTGATGGGTAATCTGGCGTTTCTAGAATTGTTCCCCATCGTGGTTGCAGTCGAATTGTGGGGTGCAGGCTTGGTGCACAGGAAGGTAATGGTTCACACGGACAACATGAGTGTGGTCCATGTGATCAATCGTTCCACGTCTGGGTCCCCTCCGGTTTTGGCATTGCTCAGGCATCTAGTGCTACTCTGTCTTCAATGTAATTTGTGGTTGGTAGCCAGGCATGTGCCGGGGGTAGACAATGTCATTGCTGACTCTCTTTCTCGGTTCCAGTGGGACCGTTTTCGGGAGGCGGCGCTGACGGGAACCCCGTGTCCGCCTTACTTGTGGGACCTGGTTTCGGACATTTGAGACGATTGATTCGGGGGTCCTTATCGGAGTAGTCTTGGAGGGCTTACTCCGCTGTCTGGGATCGCTGGTGGGCCATGAGTAGGCACGGGGATGTGGCGTCTGACTCCGGGAGATTGGCCATTATGCTGTCGTTCTTGGAGTCGTAGTGTGCCGCAGGTAGGTCGGCTGCAGTCGCTGAACAATCGTTGGCTGCTCTCTCCTTTTTATTTAGTTTTTTAGGTTGGTCGGATGTCACCAAGGCTTTCTGCGTGTCCCGTATTCTAAAAGGGTGGAAAAAGCGTCGCGTCCCCGACAAAAGGCGGCCGATATCTGGGGCCATGCTGCTTAAGCTGTTGGAAGTTCTCCCGGAGGTGTGTAGCTCTACATACGAGGTACTGTTATTTAGAGTGGCATTCTCATTGTGCTTCTTTGGGGCGCTGCGTATCGGTGAGCTAGTGGCCCCCAGGGCGAGCTCCGTGTCAGCGTTGAGGCTTTCCAATGTCTCAGTGACGCCGGAGTGCGTGACTCTGGTGATTCGGCGGTCTAAGACGGACCAGGCAGGTATGGGAGCAAGGGTTCGTATCGGGCTTACTGGGGGTGTATTTTGTCCGGGGTACTTGTTGCGGGCATACCTAGGTGCCAGGGTTGGCTCGGATGGCTCGCTGCTGGTCCATCTTAATGGGTCCTCACTGAGCCGTTTCCAATTTGCGAGCCTCTTGCGGAGTTGCATTGTCAGGTTAGGTGGGGACCCCAGGTGGTATTCCTCACATTCCTTTAGAACTGGAGCGGCGACTCAGGCGAGCAAACTGGGTTTCCCGAAGGAGGCACTTATGCGCCTTGGGTGCTGGGAGTCAGGGCAGTTCCAGCTTTACGTGCGCCCTCATTTGCTGTGATGATATGCCTCTGTAGACATGTAAGTTTAACCGTTATTCTTTGTTTTGTAGGCCAAGTTCCTCGTTATGTGTGGATCCTGGGGCATTCATATATTTACTGGGCGGCTAGGAGGGCGGAGGAAAGATTGCATGGCCGTAATTTGGGGCTCCCGTTTCAGGAAGTTAGGGTACGTTGGCGGGGATTGAGGGGGTTACGTTGGGATCAAGTGTACGGGGAGTGCGAGCAGCTGAGTCGCTGGCCCAGTGACGCTGATATTGCATGCGGGCGGGAATGATGTTGGCCAACGGAGGTCGGTGGATCTCATTCACGACATGCGTCATGATCTAGCGCGCTGTTTTGCGCTTTTTCGTGACTTAACTTTGATCTGGTCAAAGATAGTGCCCCGTCCAGTGTGGAAGGTGGGAGGTTATGGAAAGGCGTTTGAACGCTGTAGACTTAAGATTAATGTGGCTATTTTGCGCTTTGTACGTAGTTTGGGCGGAATAGTGGTTAGACACTTTGAATTGGAAGGGAATAATTCGGATGTGATGCGTCAGGATGGGGTTCATTTGACCCCCATTGGGCTGGACATATTTAATGTGGGGCTGCAGTCGGGCATTGAATTGGCGCTGTCTGCGGGGGGGCACGAAGCCGGCGCAGGTCAGGCTGCGGCAGGTCGGCTTCGCAGTGGCGGTTTTCCCTGGACAGCGGAAGCGGAAAGGAAAGGAGTATGACGCAAGGTCACCTTGGGGAGACGAGAGTCGGCGCAAGGCTGATGGCTAGCGACGGCTGTGTTGGGCTCTTGGCAAACAGAGGAGGAGAACTGCCTGTTGGGTCCTCACCCAACAGCTGGCAGGAATTAAGAATTATGTTATATTGTTTAATAAAGCTGTGGCCGTTGCCCTTATCCACTTAAAAGGTGTCCAGTGTTTTATTTGGGGGCAACGGTGGGATGGTAATGGGTCAGCAGTCATGAATGCAGTGTGTGTATATAATGTTGAGTGTGTGTGTGGCGAATGTAATCTTGCCACTGGTTTTTGGAGGGGCCTGTTTGCCAGCCTCCTGCCCTGCGACTATGGCCCTTTAAGGAACTGAGTTGGGGCTTATGGACTTATATGATACTGTTACTGACCCTTGAAGAACTGTATTTGGGCATAATGGATTTTTATAATGCTGTTTCTGGCCCTTTAATTACTTTGGAGCAGTGTTGCAACTTTAAATTGGCACTTCAGATACAGCCGAAGTAGTCAAACAAACACGTGGACGGCGGCCATCTTTGTTCATTCGAACGAGGTCAGCGGTATGTGTAGCCAAATCCATGGAACTGAAATTGGCTACACATTTCAACGAACACCGCTGACCCTTACCTTCTCCTGCACTGAGTTTTCAGCCACAGAGACTAAGTCCCGTTCAAAGATTCAAACACACGTTCGAATGGGACTTAGTCATTTTTTCAGTGTGAAATTGACCGACCGCACAGCTCAAATCTATGGAACTGTTTTGGGCAGGAAAATAAAGGTCATAAAGGACTTCCAGCTAACTCTTTAACCCCTGGATGGAATTGGTTGAATTTTTGGATATGTTTGTAAGTAAAGTGTGCTGAGTTCGAATATGTAATTTTTATTAATATTGGATGTATAGTTTTAGAGTTATGAAAGTTGGGTAAAAAGTATGTTTTAAACTGTAGGGATAATTGGGTTACTTCTCAGGCTGAGGGGAGGGAATCTGTGGGATGTAACCATTGTTTGATTGGCTAATGTATAATTGTCGGTGGGCCTCTCCCTTGCAGGGGAGAATT
Source organism: Pelobates fuscus (assembly GCF_036172605.1). Lineage (NCBI taxonomy): Eukaryota > Metazoa > Chordata > Amphibia > Anura > Pelobatidae > Pelobates > Pelobates fuscus. The sequence goes on from NC_086322.1 coordinate 246,588, forward strand.
GCATAAAAGCAGAGTGTGTGTCATTAAACCAGAGTTCTTCTTCACCCTCAATCCAGAGTCCTGTCTCTTATTGGGGAAATTGCTATATCACTACAAGGGATTGCTATGCTCTGCATGCTCCCTTGGATAATCACTTCTAAGCTCTTTTAAGAGCTTGTTCCTGTCTTGCTCTCTGAAGGAGTCTACGGTGGTTATGGTGTCGGCTGGAGTGCTTGGAGCCCTCAGGAAGCGCTAGGAGCATCCTTCAACGGAGGTACCCAGTCGGGGTGCCAGGTGATCCGTTACAGTGTATGAGTGCAGTGTGTGTGTATGAGTGCAGTGTGTGTGTGTATGAGTGCAGTGTGTGTGTGTATGAGTGCAGTGTGTGTAGTGTGTGTGTATGAATGCGGTGTGTGTGTGTGTGTGTGTATGAGTGCAGTGTGTGTTTGTGTATGTGATGCAGAGTGTGTAACCTTGGTGGGGGTGGGCATTTTTATTTATTTTTTTAATTATTATTATTTTAATATTACATTTTTTTTATATTATTAATATTTGTATTTTATTTTAATATTATAAAATGTTGTAATATTTTATTATTTAAATTTTTATTTATATTTTTTTCATCCCCCCTCCCAGCTTGATACATGGCCAGGGAGGGAGGCTATATTACTCCCTGGTGGTCCAGTGGATGGGCTGTGCAGGAGGGGGGCTGGCAGCGAGCTGTTACTTACCTTTACAGCAGCTCCTGTCAGCTCCCTTCTCCTGCGTTCCGGTCAGCTCCACTGTAAGTCTCGCGGTCTGAGCCCCATTTCATATACCTCTGCTGAACACTTGAGCAGGGGTTCTAATAATGATATTTGTTCTGTTTATTTAGTATGTTGGCTTTCCATTTTGAAATAGGAGCTTTCAAGCCTGGTTTGTTATAATGGATCACTAATGCCTCGTTTCCACTGAGCGGATCGGTTCGGTACGGTTCGCTATTTTTGGTGTTTCCATTATGAATTTAGTCCATACAAGCGAACCGTACCGATCCATTCAGGGTCCTGCTTCAGATGTAGGGCCATAGGAAATGGATCGGTTCGGTTAGGGCGGAGCTACTATACAATCCATTGATTGGTGGACAGGAAGAGCATTTTTTCTTTTTTTTTTTTGACAATCTTTATTTTTATTTTGTTTTGGATAGCATAGCAAGAGGTATTACAACCATAGCAAGTAAAAACATGACATGAGTACAGTTCACCAAACTTATAACGGGTGTACATCAGAAAGTCCAGGGTAGGAAGATTTAGTTAATGGGAGACTTCATAAGATATTACGTGTGCCATATACGCATTGCTGCTTATACATAACTTGTTAACCCCTTGTACAGTCAAGGTGGTAGGGCTTTCGTAGAGCTTTTGCCGGAGTCCCCTGCGCGATATTCCAGGCTATTAGGGTGTCTGCGCAATGTTAATGATACAAAGTTATAACAAGCAGGAACAGAACATGAGTACACTTCACCAGTCTTAGAACAGGGGTATGTCGGAAATTCCAAGGGTAGGAAGTTTTAGTTAATAGGGGACAGCATAAGATATTGAGTGCGCGATATATTCACGGCTGTTTATACATAGCTTGCTAACCCCTAGTACAGTCAAGATGGTTGGGTTTTTGTAGAGCTCTTGCCGGAATTCCCTGCGAAGTATTTCAGGCTATCTGGGTTTCTATGCAAGGTTTATGATACAATGTTATACCGTTATGAAGCCGCATGCGGCTCTCAGCCTATTTCAATTTGATTCAGTGTCACAATTCACACCAGTAGTTCCCCCCAGTAACATGTGGGACTATCCGTGTATCTGTAGTCAATCTACGTGCCAGCTTCACAGTGACATGGGGCCATCATGAAGATGAGCGTCAGAAGGGTATGTTTATCCGGTCCATGGGGGCTGAAACATGACAGTAAGTGGTAGTAAGTCAAGTCGGTGGGGGTGTGAATGTCTACACATTGACGTGTCTGTGAGTCCGTCCCTCGGGACGGTCGAGAGCGCTTATAGTTCGTGCCAAGTATGGTGCAATATGGTGCGGCAATCAAGGGGGTAGTCTCTACGGGGGAGTTAAGGAGTCTGACTGTCGGGGCTAAGGGGATGGGAGGATGGAGAGAGGGAGGGTGAGGGTAGGGAGGGTCGGGATGCCTGTCTCCCGCTCCCCGCACCGGCGGCCGATAAATGCCACAGCCATGGCGTCCAGACTTGAGTACATTTTTCTTGTCTCTCCTGTAGGGCCGCCGTAAGGGACTCCATCGTATATATATCCCCCACCCTGTCCATCCACTGCCGGAGTGTAGGCGCATCCCGCTGCTTCCACATTGTGGGGATCAGTGACGTGGCTGCCGTTAGCAAGTGTTTTATCAGGGATTTTTTATAGGCAGCAAGCGTCATGTCTGTGTGGTGAAGGAGCATGGAGAGGGGTTGGAGCGGTAGTGTAATATCCGTGATCTGTTGAATGGAATCCCTGACCGCTGACCAGAAGGGTATAATCTGAGCATTTTTTCTAAACCCCGCATGGCCCTGAAGGTCTGACTTGCATTGGAAACGCTCACCAGAATGGGCTGGTCCATTCTAAACCTTCCAAACTGTACCAACCCGAACCGATCCGCTCAGTGGAAACGAGGCATAAGATTCACCTTTATTGTCACTGTACCATGAACAAACAAGGGCACAGTTATTCAGAAGTAATTTAAAATACTATTGTAAAAGATGTAGTGTAAGTTTTACAATAATACTTGATACCACCAATTCCTGCAACCAATTTCCAGCCTAAAAATACCTCGACATTATGATAGTGCCACCATAAAAAATCCAACACACAACCCAATCTAAGTAAACATTAAGTGCCGTTCGGATAATAAATACCCAATCCTTAATCACTTTATGTCCCTGTTCACTGGGAGGTCGGCTGCAGACTACGGGCTTTGTTCGGGTTAATCACTATGTCCTCGTTCACTGTGAGTCGGCTACAGACTACGGGCTGTGTTTGGGTTAATCACTATGTCCCCGTTCACTGGGAGTTCGGCTACAGACTACGGGCTGTGTTTGGGTTAATCACTATGTCCCCGTTCACTGGGAGTTCGGCTACAGACTACAGGCTTTGTTCAGGTTAATCACTATGTCCCCGTTCACTGGGAGTTCGGCTGCAGACTATGGGCTTTGCTTGGGTTAATCACTATGTCCCCGTTCACTGGGAGTTCGGCTGCAGACTACGGGCTTTGTTCGGGTTAATCACTATGTATGTCCTCGTTCACTGTGAGTCGGCTACAGACTATGGGCTTTGTTCAGGTCAATCACTATGTCCCCGTTCACTGGGAGTTCGGCTGCAGACTATGGTCTTTGCTTGGGTTAATCACTATGTCCCCATTCACTGGGAGTTTGGCTACAGACTACAGGCTTTGTTCGGGTTAATCACTATGTCCCCGTTCACTGGCAGTTCGGCTGCAGACTATGGGCTTTGTTCGGGTTAATCACTATGTCCCCGTTTACTGGGAGTTCTGTGGCAGACTACAGGCTTTGTTTGGATTAATAACTATGTTCCCGTTCACTGGGAGTTTGGCTCCAGACTATGGGCTTTGTTTGGTGTGACAAACTGCCATTTGTCACTGGGCATTGGAGAGGACTTATTGCTAGCCTCCTGCCCTGCGACTATGGCCCTGGAAGGTATTGCCCTTTGAGACTTGTATTTGGGCCCAATGGATGTTTGTATGCTGTTCCTGGCCCTTTAAATACTTGGGAGCGGTGTTCCAACTTTTGAACTGGCACTTCGAATGCAGTCGAAGTGCCGAAGCCGTCGAAGTGGCCGCCATTACAGTCGAACACGTGGCGGCGGCCATTTTAATCCAGTCGAACGCAGTGAGCTGTACCTTCCCCTACTCTTCGACACTTCGACGATTCGAACGGCGCCTTCGGATGGGACTTTGTAACTTTTCAGGGCAGAAATAGACCGACCGCACAGCCTGAATCTGTGGAACTGTTTTGGGCAGGAAAATGTGCTTGCGGTCGGTCATAAAGGACTTCCAGCTAACTCTTTAACCCCTGGATGGAATTAGCTGAATTTTGGATATGTTTGTAAGTAAAGTATGCTGATTATTAATATGTGGTTTTTATTAATATCGGATGTATAGTTTTAAAGTTACAAAAATTTATATAAATGGATGTTTAAACTGTATGTTATAATTGGGTTGCCTCTCGGGCTAAGGGGAGGGAATCTGTGGGAGGTAACCATCGTGTGATTAGGTAATGTTTAATTGGATGTGGGCGTCTCCCTTGCAGGGGAGAACTGCATAAAAGCAGAGTGTGTGTAATTAAACTAGAGACTTCTTCTTGACCCTCAATACGTAGCCTTGTCTCGTTATTGGAGGGAACTGCTATATCCCACTGGGGATTGCTATGCGCTGCATACTCCCTTGAGCTTTAATCACTTGTTATTGTGCCTGTTACGCTCTCCTTGGAGGAGAGGTTTTTCCCACACGGTCAGGAAGCGCTAGGAGCATGCGTCAACGGAAGGCGTCCGTTCCATTCGGGTTAATCACTACGTTCCTGTTCAGTGGGAGCTTGGCTGCAGACTACGGGTTTGTTCGGGATACTCACTCTCTGAGCAGATGACACCTGCAGCATGTCTTGTTCCCGTGTTTTTGCAGCTGACAGTTCCATGGTTCGAGCACTGCTGTAGTGACATTTCATTGCCCGAACACCGAACACCACTCAGAACCATCTGCGTCACATTACTGGCATCCCAGTACCAGGTTTCCTAGGGTACATGGTAGGGGTAAGAAAAAAAAACAAAAACATAATACCGGCACTGTGAACATATTCTGCTCCCCAAACATTTACAAATAACCCCTAAATTAGTGATATCACCATTAATACTACTGGTATCTATTAATACAACTCCATATAATCCTCCCTGTAACTTCTCCTATTACTCCATATAACCTTTCTATAAATTCTTCCTATTACTCCAAATAACCCCTCCTATAACTCCAAATAACCCTCCCTATAAACCATCCTATTACTCCATATAACCCATCTTATAACTCCTCCTATTACTCTATATAACCCTCCCTATAACTCCTCCTACTACTCCATATAACCCTCCCTATAACCCCTCCTACTACTCCATATAACCCTCCTTATAACCCCTCCTATTACTCCATATAACCCTCCTTATAACCCCTCCTATTACTCCATATAATCTCCATATAACTCCTCCTATTACTCCATATAACCTTTCCTACAACTCATATTACTCCAAATAACCCTCCCTATAAATCCTCCCATTAAGCCATATAAGCCATATAACTCCTCCTGTTACTCCATATAACCGCCTTATAACTCCTCCTATTACTCCTTATAACCCTCCCTATAACTCCTCCTATTACTCCTTATAACCCTCCCTATAACTCCTCCTATTCCTCCATATAACCTCCCTATAACTCCTCCTATTACTCCATATAACCTCCCTATAACCCCTCCTATTACTCCATATAATCCTCCCTATAACTCTTCCTATTACTCCATATAAACCTCCCTATAACTCCTCCTATTACTCCATATAACCTCCCTATAAATCCTCCTATTACTCCATATAACCCTCTCTATAACCCCTCATATTACTCCATATAACCTCCCTATAACTCCTCCTATTACTCCATATAACCTCCCTATAAATCCTCCTATTACTCCATATAACCCTCTCTATAACTCCCCCTATTACCCCTCCTATTACTCCATATAACCCTCCCTATAACTCCTCCTATTCCTCCATATAACCTCCCTATAACTCCTCCTATTACTCCATATATTTCTCCATATAACCTCCCTATAACCCCTCCTATTACTCCATATAATCCTCCCTATAACTCCTCCTATTACTCCATATAAACCTCCCTATAACCCCTCCTATTACTCCATATAACCTCCCTATAACTCCTCCTATTACTCCATATAACCTCCCTATAAATCCTCCTATTACTCCATATAACCCTCCCTATAACTCCTCCTATTACCCCTCCTATTACTCCATATAACCCTCCCTATAACCCCTCCTATTACTCCCTAAAATTCCTCCTATTACTCTCTCTATAACTCCTCCTATTGATTTCAGTAACTGATATATAATTTTGCTCCATCCCTTCTCCTTCATTTCTTGTGTTCCATACATACCGTCACTGCATGCAGCGAGTACCCCAAGCCGAGCTGACGACATGCCACCATAGCTTCTTTAGTTGTCCAACCGTCACTGCACAAGTATCCCCAAGATGCTCCCAGCTTCACCTCCACACGCCCCTCAAACTGTGTGCGCCCCCCGACAATACGTATCTGTGAGGGTAGCCTGCTAGGTTCAGCCAGGGTGCAGCAATCATAAAGCCATGACACAGGGGGCAGTTGTAAGTTAGGAAGGGGTGCAATTAGTAAACAGGCAGGAGGCAAGTTCAGGGAAGAGGACTCGGCCAGGCAGCAATCACAAACAGCGGAGTAAGGAGAATCCAGCAAAGATATTGATGGGGGGAGAGCTATAACATTGCAAACATAACTGGTAAACTAAGCTCACACACAGCAAGCATTCACACTCTACCAAGCTCACACACCACAAACACTAACACTATACCAATCTCAAATCCCTGCAAACACTCTTACTATACCAAGCTCACACACTGCAAACACTCACTATTCCAAGCTCACACACCACAAGCATTCACACTCTACCAAGCTCACACACCACAAACACTCTCACTATACATAGCTCAAACACCACAAACACTAACACTATACCAATCTCAAATCCCTGCAAACACTCTTACTATACCAAGCTCACACACTGCAAACACTCTCACTATACCAAGCTCACACACCGCAAGCATTCACACTATACCGAGCTCACACACCGCAAGCATTCACACTATACCAAGCTCACACACTGCAAACACTCTCACTATACCAAGCTCACACACCGCAAACACTCACTATACCAAGCTCACACACCACAAACACTCTCACTATTCATAGCTCACACACCACAAACACTCTCACTATACATAGCTCAAACACCACAAACACTAACACTATACCAATCTCAAATCCCTGCAAACACTCTCACTATACCAAGCTCAAACACCACAAACACTATACCAATCTCAAATCCCTGCAAACACTCTCACTATACCAAGCTCACACACCGCAAGCATTCACACTATACCAAGCTCACACACCGCAAACACTTTCACTATACCAAGCTCACACACTGCAAGCTATCTCACTATACCAAGCTCACACACCACAAGCATTCACACTATACCAAGCTCACACACCGCAAGCATTCACACTATACCAAGCTCACACACTGCAAACACTCACTATACCAAGCTCACACACCGCAAACACTCTCACTATACCAAGCTCACACACCGCAAGCATTCACACTATACCAAGCTCACACACCACAAGCATTCACACTATACCAAGCTCACACACTGCAAACACTCTCACTATACCAAGCTCACACACCGCAAACACTTTCACTATACCAAGCTCACACACCGCAAACACTTTCACTATACCAAGCTCACACACTGCAAGCTATCTCACTATACCAAGCTCACACACCACAAGCATTCACACTATACCAAGCTCACACACTGCAAGCACTCTCACTATACCAAGCTCACACCGCAAGCATTCACACTATACCAAGCTCACACACAGCAAACACTCTCACTATACCAAGCTCACACACCGCAAACACTTTCACTATACCAAGCTCACACACAGCAAACACTCACTATACCAAGCTCACACACCGCAAAAACTTTCACTATACCAAGCTCACACACAGCAAGCATTCACATTACACCAAGCTCACACACCTCAAACACTCTCACTATACATAGCTCACACAGAAAGAATTCACACTATGCCAAGCTCACACACCACAAACACTAACACCATAATAAGCTCACACAAAACAAGCATTTACACTATACCAAGTTCACACACAGCAAGCATTCACACTACACCAAGCTCACACACACCGCACTTTCATTATACCAATCTCACATCCCTGCAAACACTCTTTCTATATCAAGCTCACACACAACAAGCATTCACACTATGCCACAAGATTTGGGCATTCCAGTTACATATACAGTCTGAACATGAGTTCAAAATGAATGGGACCAGCTAATAACCAGGATGGAGTTGGTATAATCTCTACTCTTCCATTACCCCATGTTCTGTGGAGGGCTAAGCGATGAAGTTGGGTTCTCTAGGACCAGCTAGTAACCAGGAGGGAGTTGGTATCATCTCTCCTCTTCCAATATCCCATGTTCTGTGGAGGGCTAAGCGATGAAGTTGGGACCAGCTAATAACCAGGAGGGAGTTGGTATAATCTCTCCTCTTCCATTACCCATGTTCTGGGAGGGCTAAGCGATGAAGTTGGGTTCTCTAGGACCAGCTCATAACCAGGAGGGAGTTGGTATAATCTCTCCTCTTCCATTACCCCATGTTCTGTGGAGGGCTAAGCGATGAAGTTGGGTTCTCTAGGACCAGCTAATAACCAGGAGGGAGTTGGTATCATCTCTCCTCTTCCATCAACCCATGTTCTGTGGAGGGTTAAGCGGTGGAGTGGAGTTCTCCCGTTCCGTCCCCCTGTAAGCAAAGGACCTGTGCCCTGCAGGACTCATCTTAGTTCACCCTTTTGAGCAGGGCATCAGAAGATAAACATGTGGGTTTCTCCAAGACCCATGGTAAATTATTATTTCACCAATGGAGGAAACCATAAAGAAATTAAATGAATTAAGCAGCGATTCTCACAAACCACATATAGATAAGAGATTATAAAAAAGAGTGGGCAATCCCCTGCTTCATGCATACTTTGATCTCATGAATACAGAAAGCAGATGACCAGCCTAATAGCACAGGAGGTGCCAGCTTCTATCACTCCTGCGTACAGACAAGGCTAAGCTCCATTATAGAAAATAATGTCAGTTATAGAGCACAGAACGGGAATACTGAGCTCACACATAGAAAGCACAGAACGGGAATACTGAGCTCACACATAGAAAGCACAGACCAGGAATACTGAGCTCACACATAGAAAGCACAGACCGGGAATACTGAGCTCACACATAGAAAGCACAGACCGGGAATACTGAGCTCACACATAGAAAGCACAGACCGGGAATACTGAGCTCACACATAGAAAGCACAGACCGGGAATACTGAGCTCACACAGAGAAAGCACAGACCGGGAATACTGAGCTCACACAGAGAAAGCACAGACCGGGAATACTGAGCTCACAAAGAGAAAGCACAGACCGGGAATACTGAGCTCACACATAGAAAGCACAGACCGGGAATACTGAGCTCACACATAGAAAGCACAGACCGGGAATACTGAGCTCACACAGAGAAAGCACAGACCGGGAATACTGAGCTCACACATAGAAAGCACAGAACGGGAATACTGAGCTCACACATAGAAAGCACAGACCGGGAATACTGAGCTCACACATAGAAAGCACAGACCAGGAATACTGAGCTCACACATAGAAAGCACAGACCGGGAATACTGAGCTCACACAGAGAAAGCACAGACCGGGAATACTGAGCTCACACATAGAAAGCACAGACCGGGAATACTGTGCTCACACAGAGAAAGCACAGACCGGGAATACTGAGCTCACAAAGAGAAAGCACAGACCGGGCATACTGAGCTCACACATAGAAAGCACAGACCGGGAATACTGAGCTCACATAGAGAAAGCACAGACCGGGAATACTGAGCTCACACATAGAAAGCACAGACCGGGAATACTGAGCTCACACAGAGAAAGCACAGACCGGGAATACTGAGCTCACAAAGAGAAAGCACAGACCGGGCATACTGAGCTCACACATAGAAAGCACAGACCGGGAATACTGAGCTCACACATAGAAAGCACAGACCGGGAATACTGAGCTCACACAGAGAAAGCACAGACCGGGAATACTGAGCTCACACATAGAAAGCACAGACCGGGAATACTGAGCTCACAAAGAGAAAGCACAGACCGGGAATACTGAGCTCACACAGAGAAAGCACAGACCGGGAATACTGAGCTCACACATAGAAAGCACAGACCGGGAATACTGAGCTCACACAGAGAAAGCACAGACCGGGAATACTGAGCTCACACATAGAAAGCACAGACCGGGAATACTGTGCTCACACAGAGAAAGCACAGACCGGGAATACTGAGCTCACACAGAGAAAGCACAGACCGGGAATACTGAGCTCACACATAGAAAGCACAGACCGGGAATACTGAGCTCACACATAGAAAGCACAGACCGGGAATACTGAGCTCACACAGAGAAAGCACAGACCGGGAATACTGAGCTCACACATAGAAAGCACAGACCGGGAATACTGAGCTCACAAAGAGAAAGCACAGACCGGGAATACTGAGCTCACATATAGAAAGCACAGACCGGGAATACTGAGCTCACACAGAGAAAGCACAAACCGGGAATACTGAGCTCACACATAGAAAGCACAGACCGGGAATACTGAGCTCACACATAGAAAGCACAGACCGGGAATACTGAGCTCACAAAGAGAAAGCACAGACCGGGAATACTGAGCTCACATATAGAAAGCACAGACCGGGAATACTGAGCTCACACAGAGAAAGCACAAACCGGGAATACTGAGCTCACACATAGAAAGCACAGACCGGGAATACTGAGCTCACACATAGAAAGCACAGACCAGGAATACTGAGCTCACAGATAGAAAGCACAGACCGGGAATACTGAGCTCACTCATAGAAAGCACAGACCGGGAATACTGAGCTCACATAGAGAAAGCACAGACCGGGAATACTGAGCTCACACATAGAAAGCACAGACCGGGAATACTGAGCTCACACATAGAAAGCACAGACCGGGAATACTGAGCTCACACATAGAAAGCACAGACCGGGAATACTGAGCTCACACATAGAAAGCACAGACCGGGAATGCTGAGCTCACACATAGAAAGCACAGACCGGGAATACTGAGCTCACACATAGAGAGCACAGACCGGGAATACTGAGCTCACACAGAACGGGAATACTGAGCTCACACAGAACGGGAATACTGAGCTCACACAGAACGGGAATACTGAGCTCACACATAGAAAGCACAGACTGGGAATACTGAGCTCACACATAGAAAGCACAGACCAGGAATACTGAGCTCACACATAGAAAGCACAGACCGGGAATACAGAGCTCACACAGAGAAAGCACAGACCGGGAATACTGAGCTCACACATAGAAAGCACAGACCGTGAATACTGAGCTCACACATAGAAAGCACAGACCGGGAATACTGAGCTCACACATAGAAAGCACAGACCAGGAATACTGAGCTCACACATAGAAAGCACAGACCGGGAATACAGAGCTCACACAGAGAAAGCACAGACCGGGAATACTGAGCTCACACATAGAAAGCACAGACCGTGAATACTGAGCTCACACATAGAAAGCACAGACCGGGAATACTGAGCTCACACATAGAAAGCACAGACCGGGAATACTGAGCTCACACAGAGAAAGCACAGACTGGGAATACTGAGCTCACACATAGAAAGCACCGACCGGGAATACTGAGCTCACACAGAGAAAGCACAGACCGGGAATACTGAGCTCACACATAGAACGCACAGACCGGGAATACTGAGCTCACACAGAGAAAGCACAGACCGGGAATACTGAGCTCACACAGAGAAAGCACAGACCGGGAATACTGAGCTCACACATAGAAAGCACAGACCGGGAATACTGAGCTCACACATAGAAAGCACAGACCGGGAATACTGAGCTCACACAGGGAAAGCACAGACCGGGAATACTGAGCTCACATAGAGAAAGCACAGACCGGGAATACTGAGCTCACACATAGAAAGCACAGACCCGGAATACTGAGCTCACACATAGAAAGCACAGACCGGGAATACTGAGCTCACACATAGAAAGCACAGACCGGGAATACTGAGCTCACACAGAGAAAGCACAGACCGGGAATACTGAGCTCACACAGAGAAAGCACAGACCGGGAATACTGAGCTCACACAGAGAAAGCACAGACCGGGAATACTGAGCTCACACATAGAAAGCACAGACCGGGAATACTGAGCTCACACATAGAAAGCACAGACCGGGAATACTGAGCTCACATAGAGAAAGCACAGACCGGGAATACTGAGCTCACACATAGAAAGCACAGACCGGGAATACTGAGCTCACACAGAGAAAGCACAGACCGGGAATACTGAGCTCACAAAGAGAAAGCACAGACCGGGCATACTGAGCTCACACATAGAAAGCACAGACCGGGAATACTGAGCTCACACATAGAAAGCACAGACCAGGAATACTGAGCTCACACAGAGAAAGCACAGACTGGGAATACGGAGCTCACACATAGAAAGCACAGACCGGGAATACTGAGCTCACACATAGAAAGCACAGACCGGGAATACTGAGCTCACACAGAGAAAGCACAGACCGGGAATACTGAGCTCACACATAGAAAGCACAGACCGGGAATACTGTGCTCACACAGAGAAAGCACAGACCGGGAATACTGAGCTCACAAAGAGAAAGCACAGACCGGGCATACTGAGCTCACACATAGAAAGCACAGACCGGGAATACTGAGCTCACATAGAGAAAGCACAGACCGGGAATACTGAGCTCACACATAGAAAGCACAGACCGGGAATACTGAGCTCACACAGAGAAAGCACAGACCGGGAATACTGAGCTCACAAAGAGAAAGCACAGACCGGGCATACTGAGCTCACACATAGAAAGCACAGACCGGGAATACTGAGCTCACACATAGAAAGCACAGACCGGGAATACTGAGCTCACACAGAGAAAGCACAGACCGGGAATACTGAGCTCACACATAGAAAGCACAGACCGGGAATACTGAGCTCACAAAGAGAAAGCACAGACCGGGAATACTGAGCTCACACAGAGAAAGCACAGACCGGGAATACTGAGCTCACACATAGAAAGCACAGACCGGGAATACTGAGCTCACACAGAGAAAGCACAGACCGGGAATACTGAGCTCACACATAGAAAGCACAGACCGGGAATACTGTGCTCACACAGAGAAAGCACAGACCGGGAATACTGAGCTCACACAGAGAAAGCACAGACCGGGAATACTGAGCTCACACATAGAAAGCACAGACCGGGAATACTGAGCTCACACATAGAAAGCACAGACCGGGAATACTGAGCTCACACAGAGAAAGCACAGACCGGGAATACTGAGCTCACACATAGAAAGCACAGACCGGGAATACTGAGCTCACAAAGAGAAAGCACAGACCGGGAATACTGAGCTCACATATAGAAAGCACAGACCGGGAATACTGAGCTCACACAGAGAAAGCACAAACCGGGAATACTGAGCTCACACATAGAAAGCACAGACCGGGAATACTGAGCTCACACATAGAAAGCACAGACCGGGAATACTGAGCTCACAAAGAGAAAGCACAGACCGGGAATACTGAGCTCACATATAGAAAGCACAGACCGGGAATACTGAGCTCACACAGAGAAAGCACAAACCGGGAATACTGAGCTCACACATAGAAAGCACAGACCGGGAATACTGAGCTCACACATAGAAAGCACAGACCAGGAATACTGAGCTCACAGATAGAAAGCACAGACCGGGAATACTGAGCTCACTCATAGAAAGCACAGACCGGGAATACTGAGCTCACATAGAGAAAGCACAGACCGGGAATACTGAGCTCACACATAGAAAGCACAGACCGGGAATACTGAGCTCACACATAGAAAGCACAGACCGGGAATACTGAGCTCACACATAGAAAGCACAGACCGGGAATACTGAGCTCACACATAGAAAGCACAGACCGGGAATGCTGAGCTCACACATAGAAAGCACAGACCGGGAATACTGAGCTCACACATAGAGAGCACAGACCGGGAATACTGAGCTCACACAGAACGGGAATACTGAGCTCACACAGAACGGGAATACTGAGCTCACACAGAACGGGAATACTGAGCTCACACATAGAAAGCACAGACTGGGAATACTGAGCTCACACATAGAAAGCACAGACCAGGAATACTGAGCTCACACATAGAAAGCACAGACCGGGAATACAGAGCTCACACAGAGAAAGCACAGACCGGGAATACTGAGCTCACACATAGAAAGCACAGACCGTGAATACTGAGCTCACACATAGAAAGCACAGACCGGGAATACTGAGCTCACACATAGAAAGCACAGACCAGGAATACTGAGCTCACACATAGAAAGCACAGACCGGGAATACAGAGCTCACACAGAGAAAGCACAGACCGGGAATACTGAGCTCACACATAGAAAGCACAGACCGTGAATACTGAGCTCACACATAGAAAGCACAGACCGGGAATACTGAGCTCACACATAGAAAGCACAGACCGGGAATACTGAGCTCACACAGAGAAAGCACAGACTGGGAATACTGAGCTCACACATAGAAAGCACCGACCGGGAATACTGAGCTCACACAGAGAAAGCACAGACCGGGAATACTGAGCTCACACATAGAACGCACAGACCGGGAATACTGAGCTCACACAGAGAAAGCACAGACCGGGAATACTGAGCTCACACAGAGAAAGCACAGACCGGGAATACTGAGCTCACACATAGAAAGCACAGACCGGGAATACTGAGCTCACACATAGAAAGCACAGACCGGGAATACTGAGCTCACACAGGGAAAGCACAGACCGGGAATACTGAGCTCACATAGAGAAAGCACAGACCGGGAATACTGAGCTCACACATAGAAAGCACAGACCCGGAATACTGAGCTCACACATAGAAAGCACAGACCGGGAATACTGAGCTCACACATAGAAAGCACAGACCGGGAATACTGAGCTCACACAGAGAAAGCACAGACCGGGAATACTGAGCTCACACAGAGAAAGCACAGACCGGGAATACTGAGCTCACACAGAGAAAGCACAGACCGGGAATACTGAGCTCACACATAGAAAGCACAGACCGGGAATACTGAGCTCACACATAGAAAGCACAGACCGGGAATACTGAGCTCACATAGAGAAAGCACAGACCGGGAATACTGAGCTCACACATAGAAAGCACAGACCGGGAATACTGAGCTCACACAGAGAAAGCACAGACCGGGAATACTGAGCTCACAAAGAGAAAGCACAGACCGGGCATACTGAGCTCACACATAGAAAGCACAGACCGGGAATACTGAGCTCACACATAGAAAGCACAGACCAGGAATACTGAGCTCACACAGAGAAAGCACAGACTGGGAATACGGAGCTCACACATAGAAAGCACAGACCGGGAATACTGAGCTCACACATAGAAAGCACAGACCGGGAATACTGAGCTCACACATAGAAAGCACAGACCGGGAATACTGAGCTCACACAGAGAAAGCACAGACCGGGAATACTGAGCTCACACATAGAAAGCACAGACCGGGAATACTGAGCTCACACATAGAAAGCACAGACCGGGAATACTGAGCTCACACAGAGAAAGCACAGACCGGGAATACTGAGCTCACACAGAGAAAGCACAGACCGGGAATACTGTGCTCACACAGAGAAAGCACAGACCGGGAATACTGAGCTCACAAAGAGAAAGCACAGACCGGGCATACGTAGCTCCCTTATAACATGCTTGTTTTTTTCACATATATATTGTTAAATCAAGAAAATAGTAAAACTGGCATGCATTTCAGTAACACATACTGCAATGGTTCATTAGGCAATACTGAAACCCAGCTCCTAATACGAAGTCAGTCTCTTATACCCAGACCCTGCCTGCACTATACCTACTTGTAAAGCACTGCTCACATAGCCCAGTCCTATTTGCTGACACACAGTTGCTGCTTCCATGGTCCCCCAGCCTTCTCCACAAATCAGGCCCCAGCGTTCGGATCCTCGGGGGCCATACAGAACCTCTACACGCCCCTCAGTACGGGTGCGTCCACCTGCCAAGCGGATCTGTGATTTATAAAATGAGGATCTCTTATATCGTTTTTTTTTTTTTTAGCATAAAATTAACAAATACAACAATGTTTTTCCTACTCCAGTTTGACAGAGTCAATCCCTCCCACTGCAGGGTGACACAGACAGAAGGGAGCTATGGGACATGGAGGCTGTCCCTCCCACTGCAGGGTGACACAGACAGAAGGGAGCTATGGGACACGGAGTCTGTCCCTCCCACTGCAGGGTGACACAGACAGAAGGGAGCTATGGGACACGGAGTCTGTCCCTCCCACTGCAGGGTGACACAGACAGAAGGGAGCTATGGGACACTGAGTCTGTCCCTCCCACTGCAGTGTGACACAGACAGAAGGGAGCTATGGGACACAGAGTCTGTCCCTCCCACTGCAGTGTGACACACAGACAGAAGGAGCTATGGGACATGGAGTCTGTCCCTCCCACTGCAGGGTGACACAGACAGAAGGGAGCTATGGGACACGGAGTCTGTCCCTCCCACTGCAGGGTGACACAGACAGAAGGGAGCTATGGGACACAGAGTCTGTCCCTCCCACTGCAGGGTGACACAGAAAGAAGGAGCTATGGGACACAGAGTCTGTCCCTCCCACTGCAGGGTGACACAGACAGAAGGAGCTATGGGACACAGAGTCTGTCCCTCCCACTGCAGGGTGACACAGACAGAAGGAGCTATGGGACACGGAGTCTGTCCCTCCCACTGTAGGGTGACACAGAAAGAAGGAGCTATGGGACACAGAGTCTGTCCCTCTCACTGCAGGGTGACACAGACAGAAGGGAGCTATGGGACACGGAGTCTGTCCCTCCCACTGCAGGGTGACACAGAAAGAAGGAGCTATGGGACACGGAGTCTGTCCCTCCCACTGCAGGGTGACCTTGGAGGGGGCTGCTTGCCCGCCTCTTGCCTTCAGACTATGGCCCCTGTTCTTTTTCCCTGCAGAAAGGCTGGTTTGTGCCTTTCTGCGGACTGTTAAAGCCATGCTACCCCAGATAGCTATGCCATGGAGCCCAGCCGTATACTGAAAGACTGTATGAAAGACTTTGGCTACATGGCGATTGAACTGTATGTATGTGATCTGAGCGCCATCCGGTAATAATGTGCGCTGAGATCTAAGCTATCTGGGGATAGGTAGAATGTCTGTTTTTTTATGTAATAAATGTAACCTTGTGTATTTTATTGTATTTTACTGTCTTTTTACTGCCATGTGCTTAATGGAGTTTTGCCTCTGTCCTTGGAGATAATTGGATTACTTCTCAATTATCTCCAGGATAGAAGACTCTGTGGAACTGGTTTTGGGCAGAAAAGCCATGCTTCATTTGGTCACAAAGGACCTCGATCGACCAATTTGGATGATTTTGACATATGTTTGTATTTGGAGTATGCTGATTCTGAAAATGTTTTATGTGAATGTGATGCATACTTTCAAAGTTATGAATATTGTGTAAAAAACTGTATTCCTCTGCCTGTGATAATGAGATTACCCATCGTGTTCAGTAATCCTATCACAGGCAGAGGGGAGGATTTTGTGTGGGAGTATCTGTGTGTATTGTACGGATAAGACCTCCTAAAAGATAGCTTACAGCAGTTAAAGGTAGAGTGTGATCAAGGACACACCAGGGTCAGAGGCTCCACTATCGTTGGATAACATCAAACAAGTTGGTGCAGGCAGCATACAATGTACAACCAGGACAAGCCAAGGCTGCGAACACAGAGATTAGAATTATCAGTTTAACTAGCCAAATTCAGGAAAGCTAGCAAAGCCTCTCGGTGATTTACCAAACGGCAATGAGCCATATGAAGCATGAGGGAAGCAAGAGTCCACAATTCCCACACTGGATCTACTCGACATGGTCCAACATATTATCCAAATGGATTAGGTGATGGCGAGTCATGGATCATTCTTAGCAGGCCATAGGATGGTTGGTTTCCTCTACATCTTGTTGCACCACATGAAGGAGTGAAGGCCAGTAGAAATGCTTAGTGACCTTAGTAAGACACATTCTTCTTATCACTCTGATGGGTCATTGTTTGCTTCTCCATTCTCTAACAGACATAACTTCTATTTCTCGCTTTTGGTTTGCATTTACAATCCATGTGACAAAAGACATAAATGTCTATTACACAGGTAGAGAGAGAGACGGCAAGCAGACTGGTTAAGATGAAACCCACAGGCTCAGTCACGCTGTTTCCGGATCTCGCACGCAGACTATACTGCAATTATTTCATGGTTGTTCTTGGAGAAAACAAGTACTTAGGTGGTTATTTATTCAAGTGGATAAAAAAAAAGGAGGGGGCGGGGCCTGACTTGCAAACTGAACGGTCGCTTGGCAGAGGAGCTCCCAGCGCCAAAGCGACTTTTGGGAAAATGCCTGCTGATTTGATGCCAAAAAAGATGCCGGGGTACGCTACCCAAGCTGGGGGCACCCTGGTGAATCGCCTGATACCAGACACAAACATTTCCCACAAGCACAAACCTGAAGTAACCCACGGCGACTTGCGGTGGACGGGGATGGGGGGAGGCGGCCGCTCCCCTCGCCTCCAAGCCGGGGGTGCTGAGCCACTGATCACCCGCTACCCCCCCTCAGGACCGGTGGGGGTGATCCCGGTCCAACCTCGCCAGACGGCTTGGCAAAAGCAGACGCAGAAAACGGAGCCCCACAGGCAACTCCTAGCCACACAGGCCCACAAAATGGCGGACTCCACGTGCGACCACAATGGCGGTAGAGAGGGGACCAACATCCTGACACGGCTGGACGCCATCTTCAACGCCTTTTGGGAGAAACTGGCACACAGAGAGCGGCAGGGCAACATGCCAGCGAACCTACCCAGAGAGAGACCCACATGTACCAGCTACAGCCGCGCTGTCTCCCACCCAAAGGTAACCACAAGATGGCGCTGCCGCCATCGACGGAGACTTCTCCCGCCCGCTCGTAAGAGACTGAAACAAGCAGTGATGGCAGCCCGCAGGGACATACAGGCTCCAACCAAACCCCACATGAAACCAAGACATGTTAAGCAACCTCCGAGAGGTAGGCTCCTATCACGATACCAGAACCTGCCAACAACACGGGGAGATCCAGCCTACAAAACACCAACTACCCGCAACGCAACTACAAGTACCTATGGCAATAGGAGAACGGGCCCAACACCGGAACTAACACAGCAGAACTTTGCCCTACCCCAGCAGGACTTACATGCCCTACTAAAGCACTTACACCTCTGCAGCCTCCCATCGCAGGGCATCGGCTAAGCAGCATACAGAGATGACCGCAACCACCAAAGGACACTCGCGGCAACCACATCACATGGTGCCCGATAGACATACAGAGACATATTAAAGAAATATTGCTTTACTCAACCCTGAAATAGACACGCTTACCTTACCTATATATCAAATCCATATTATCCTGGGGTTTCCTACTCTGCCAATACGTCCCATGCATAAGAATAGCCTGTAAAGTGCATAGTAATGTGCCCTGCAATCACAGCTAGTATTATAGATCACACTATTGAACCTGTTTTCACCTTGTTTAGTTTTTACGTGCCAGACTTAGCCAGGAATGTTTAGCCTGTACCAAACTTAGTGAGCCATGTAGAGACGGCTCCATACTCTCGAATCATTTGTAAGACAAGCGACATTTTATTATTTTATTATTATTATTTTATAATTATTGTTTTTTTGTTGTTGTGTTTTTAACCTTCATGCCTAGTTCGCTTCTCTGAGTTACCAAAACGTGATCCACAGCTCAGACATGAGGAACTAGCCTGTACTCCCTGGTTACCTATTTTAATCGCATTGCATTCTCACCTAGCGTAGCACATTTAAACTTACATTAACGGCATGACCGTGCGTAGCCAGACACTGTGATAGAAGTGTTAAGCTCAGCTATGTAATTTTATGTCCTAGCCTGCTTTACTGTTATTGTGCCCACTGGACGAAGCTTGTCTGCTAGCCAGGAAAGTAGCCTTTTGTTTTTATGAAGCCCGAGAGAAAACCTTGTTTACTTATCTGTTTAAAAAATGTGTGCAGTACCTCTATTTCCACAAACTTGTTTGACCCCTTAAGGACCAAACTTCTGGAATAAAAGGGAATCATGACGTGTCACACACGTCATGTGTCCTTAAGGGGTTAAACAATGTTACCCACTCTACTTGTTATTGCTGTTGTGGCACAACAGGTGACTGTATTAACTGAATGCACCAAAAAATAAAGAATTTAAAAAAAAGGAACAATGACCTCCCTTGTATGTTTAATGTAGCCGTCTGCATACATTGCACAAAGAAACTGTTTAACTGTGTATTTCCTAAATCACAAAGGCAGCTGCAAAGATGAATCATATTAGGATGAAAGTTATTTAGCAGGATGCGTTAACTGTAAAAGTGGTCTGAAAAGCAGCAGCTTGAGCGATGAGTTTCCAATGGAATATGGTGGCATCTGACCAGTTTCCGAAGATACTGATTTGCAGGAGCTTCAGACACAAATTGCTGAATTACTTAATGTGTCAAAGTAACAGGACAAGCATGAAAAAAACTGCACCGACAAAGAAGAAGAATGGATGCAATCACGAAGCTTGCTTACACAAGAGGTGCTAAATTGACAGATTTTCCTCTCTAGTCGGTCCTCTCACACCTCACCTCTCTGCCAGTCCTTAAATTGGCTTCCTGTATCCTATAGGAGTCAATTCAAAGTGCTAACCCATACCTATAAAGCTCTGAACAATTCTAGCCCCTCTTATATCTCCTCACAGATCCATTGGTATGCCCCTTCTCGGTCTTTCCGCTCTGCCCGTGACCACCTCCTGTCCGCCTCTCGCACCCATACAGCCATCTCACGCTTGCAGGACTTCTCGTGGGCGGCTCCCTTCCTATGGAATAGCCTGCCTACCCCCATCAGACTCTCCCCTAGTCTTCAATACTTTCAGAAGTGCCTTAAAGCCCATCTGTTCAGGAAAGCTCCCAGAATAACCTCTACCTCACATACCTGTCTCTTGTTCTCTCCTAAAGAGCAGCACTTTACTCTCTCCTCCAGCTCGGCTTTACTCCCACCTTATTTGATTGATATTTCCTGTCCTAACGTGTCTTATACCCCACCTGCTATAGAGTGTAAGCTCGTTTGAGCAGGATCCTCTTCAGCCTATCGTTCCTGTTTTCTTGTAATTGTCCTCATAATATTGTAAATCGCTACAGAATCTGTTGGCGCTATATAAATGGCGAGAATAATAATAATAATAATAAATGCTACAAATATATATCTTAAAAGGGAGCTCAGGACTGACTCAAAAGCTCAGTGATCCATTCAAATAATGCACATTGTCAAAGTCACAATACTGGAATTTATATAGGAATGCCATCCTAAAATCCATGTATCCATGATCACCCCCAGAAGACAGGAGCAAAACGTGGACCCCTTGGCAATGGAGCCAAGTTATATGGCGCCATGGGTCAGCTGCTGTCTATATCTGGATGGGTGTACATTTTAAGAATCTTTGTTGACACAAATTGTCAGGGTATTTCCAATGGCAGACATTTTGTGGTAAGATAGAAATTAAAAATTTATACTGTAAGTCACCACTTAACAGATGTGACTCCATTTTGTAACAAAAATTCAAAGACAGACACACGTTTGTTTTCTCTGTAACGCAATTCATTCAAACCCTAAGCCACCAAATGTGGCCAACATAAGCATTGACCAGAGATAAGGCTCTCTTACAAGAATTAATATCTGCAAGGGGGGGACGGGGGGAAGCGCTATATATACACACAAACATATCCATATAGACTAACGATAATTATGTACACATGTACGCAGGCGACACGGTAATCTATGCAAGCAAATCCGATCTACCGCAGCTTGAGGCTGTGCTCCAAGACCAGTTTACAGAGGTAGAAAAGTGGATCGCAAAAAACAAACTCTTCCTAAACACTGACAAAACTGTGACAATGATCTTTGGAACAGTACCTAAATTACACAAATTACACCATTGCCACCTATCCATCAAAACTAATTCAAATAGCACACTGAACGCAGTCCACTATTTCAAATACTTAGATTAGGGTCTAACAACATACCCATCTTTTGGCCTCCACATAGAAAAGCTTGCATCTAAACTTTATCCAAAACTAGGTGCCCTGTACAGAAGCAAATCCTGCCTAAGCCCTACAGTAAAGGGAAAGATTGTACAGCAAATGCTGATGCCAATCATTGATTATGGGGATGTAGTATATGCACCTGCATCGCAATCCCACATTAATAAACTCAACACATTGTATAACTCGTTCTGCCAATTTGTGCTACAATGTAATTACAGGACCCACCATTGTGACATGCTAAAAGAACTAAACTGGCTGTCGCTGGAATCCAGACGCACCCTTCATCTTTCCAGCCTTGTGTTTAAGAGCTTTTCTGGGAAACTCCCGCCCTACCTGAGCAGAATGCTTTCCCCAGCTGTTCCCACCTCCTATAACCTCCAATACGGTACCAACACTTTACTTAGTCTACCTCAATACAAAAAGAAAGCAGCCCGATCCTCCTCCTCCTACAGAGCGCCGCAATTATGGAACGACCTCCCGCACACTTTCAAATCTTCCCTAATCCTAAAGTCCTTTAAGAGATCCCTCTCTACATACCTCAAAACAGAATGCACCTGTCATGGTTGATTATATATTTCCTACCTGTTTTATGTTAAAGTTTGTATTTATTGTGTATTAATATTGTTTTTGTATTTTATTGTACCCTAATTGTATCAATGCAATGATGTGTTGACCCAGGACATTCTTGAAAACTGTAAAATATTTTCCTTTACTGGTAAAATATTTTATAAATAAATATATTTTATAAATAAATACATAAATGTTTATCATAGATAAATAGTACCTATGTTAATAATATTGAATATTCATTATTATTATTAAACTAATATTAGCTGAATGTGTGTAAAAGACATATGTTTTAAGGCCGTAAGGCCTGTATTTGTGGGAGGAGTTAAGCGTTCCATATAAACGCTACTCCCCCCCTTCCTACCTGCCGTACACACGCTGTTCACTCAGTGACAGCCAGACTTCCGGTCCTCACTCAGGCTCCTCCGGTCCTCGCCTCTTCCGGTCCTCGCCTCTTCCGGTCCGGCTTCCTCTCCGTTCCCCCCGCTCCTCCTTTCGGGCAACTAACATGCGAAGGCAAGGTAATCAGCAAATAGCCGCGCTCGGGCTATTTGCTGTTCGACAAACCTCCAGCCGTACTATCAGCGGTCCGGCTTGCCTGCTAACCGTGAGTCTCATTCCGGTCCCCTCCACATCGCTGTGGTCTCATGGGGGACCGGAACACACATGTCGGGGATATGATTGCTTGGAGCAATTCTCTTGCACTCTTTAGGACAATGTATTTATTATTTCAATTTATATTTTTTATCTGTTGGTGAGCCTGAAGTTCTTTGGTCCTTAATTGGGATTATGGGAGTTGTAGTTTATCCATGTGATCGTTTTGCAGAGTCTCAGTTGATTACCCGTGTAATAGATCCTATTGGTTAATTTGGCGGTACTGCAGTGTATCAAAGACCGGAACACAGTACCACACACATAGTATTGCCATTAGTTATCTTTGAAATGCAGATTTGGTCAAATGATGTCATGCAATGTATTTATTACAGCGGAGGATTCCATGACACCGAGGTGTAACTGTGGACCTGATTTGTGAATAATATCTGCTTTTCATCTCACCTCTACATATTCTGTGTATATTTTAATTCACATAATTCTTAATGCGTTTTGTGAGATCACTGTGGGTATGAGCATTGCCAGAACTTCCCAAGGTCACAGCTAGGTGGTACTGGACTGCATACCGGCGCTTCGTCCTGAGCCCAGAGCCTTGTGTCAGCTCACACTGCCTGTACTGATATTACTGGGGTACAGCCCAGAATGGCACTCTGCAAGCGAATATAGTGGCACATTAAATCTTCCCAGGGACCACCCACGCTCCCCTCTCGCCAGCACCTAGGCGGTCACTTTCAATCACCCGTCTGGGGGGTCGGGGTCCTACACACCCCCCACCCCCTCACCCCTTCACGGACTCATTAATTTCCGGTCCAAACGTTAATCTTGCTATGGTTATATATATTAATCCACTTGGGTTAAGACTCGTGTTGTTATAGAGGCTATGCTTTTCTACAGAGAGGGTAAAGGAAGGGATGCCAGTAATTTTATTATATCATGCACGACATATTGGCTACGTAAATTTTCACTCCTACTTTCCATAATGTTTTTCGTATATCAGCGCAATATTTCTAAATCGGAGGTTTGGGCATACTTTCCATTATGTTTTAATGTATCAGTGCAAAGTCATAGTTTATTCGGCTGGTATCTCCACCTAGTGGTTTGATGGTATTTGCTGTTTTATTCTGTATAATGTGTAGCTTCTCTGCCGTCCTGTTTTCAGGTTGTTAATGGTGTTTCTTCTATTGGTGCATCCCATGTAATACCACTAAATGCCTGACGCTATGCATGTACTGTTTTATTGGGTCAAGTTAATCTAACTAACTAAACACTGTGTATATGTTGGATTTGTTTTATCTCCCAGATTACGCTTACAATTATGCAACTCCTGTTATACATGCATCGAATTACCTCAGGTTCAGGCGTAACCGCCATTTGACATTCCCCGCTGATTTCTATTAATGTTGCATACTGTCATTTGTTACCATTAGACAATCACTAGGTCGCTATTATCGCCTATTTCTATCAGGTACAATTTTGTTTCATCCACACTACAAACAACTGCCTCGACAAGGCCACGTTGTTACACGATGAGGTATCGAACCGACAATCACAGTTACTATTTGTTTCATTTTGTCATCTGCTAGCAGTAGACAATTACTGGTTCACTATTACTGTTTTAATGTATCAGTGCAAAGTCCTAGTCATTCGGCTGGTATCTCCACCTAGTGGTTTGATGGTATTTGCTGTTTTATTCTGTATAATGTGTAGCTTCTCTGCCGTCCTGTTTTCAGGTTGTTAATGGTGTTTCTTCTATTGGTGCATCCCATGTAATACCACTAAATGCCTGACGCTATGCATGTACTGTTTTATTGGGTCAAGTTAATCTAACTAACTAAACACTGTGTATATGTTGGATTTGTTTTATCTCCCAGATTACGCTTACAATTATGCAACTCCTGTTATACATGCATCGAATTACCTCAGGTTCAGGCGTAACCGCCATTTGACATTCCCCGCTGATTTCTATTAATGTTGCATACTGTCATTTGTTACCATTAGACAATCACTAGGTCGCTATTATCGCCTATTTCTATCAGGTACAATTTTGTTTCATCCACACTACAAACAACTGCCTCGACAAGGCCACGTTGTTACACGATGAGGTATCGAACCGACAATCACAGTTACTATTTGTTTCATTTTGTCATCTGCTAGCAGTAGACAATTACTGGTTCACTATTGCCGCCTGTTTCTATCTGGTATAAATGTGTTTTCGTTCACATTTCCTACAATTGTTACACAATTGGCCTTTGTTAAACGATTATCACCTGTTTCTATCAGGTTTGGTTTCATTGTGTTTCCTAACAACTGCCTCTACTAGGCCACGTTGTTACATGTTTGGGGTACGGGGGCTTGATTCCTGCCTTGCCTCGTCAGGCCACGGCTCCACTCCACAACTCTTCATTCGTACTCACTACCCGTAACAATCGTTTTGTTACTCACTACCTTGCTAATTTCACCCTCCTCTCTCCGTCAGCTGCTACGACGTTTTCTCGGCACAACGCCTTCATTTCATCTCCTTTCAGGTTTATATAGTAACCATCACGAGAATCTTCAGCACCCTCAGGGTCTATCGATACTGCACTATCAGCTATATCTCCATAGTACTTCACTATACTGCACATTATTTTCCTTCCCTCGACTTCAGTTCCTTCTTCTTTCTTCCTCCTTTCTCTCCCTTCGTTTCCTCTGTCTCTATCTGGGAATATCCGGGTATCTATCATTTACTACAACTTGGGTTTCCAAGCACGTTACGTTACCCCCTTATCAAGCCCCCGTCTAGGGTCAGAGAACTGGCTATCTAGGGTTAGGAGCTGGCCTTAGCTGTACACCGTAGCTGGTCCCGCGAGGCCAACTCCCCAATCTCAACACAGAGATTTTCGCCCCTCGGCCCAAATCATAGTTAGTGCCTCGCATTCACCCACCTATCGGGTTTATAGTTAGGGCCTCACCTGACACGGCCACACGTTTTTGGATCTTTACTGTCACCGAGAGGCCACCACCCCGCCACCACGCTAGTGGCTCGAGCCCCACGCCCAAATCATAGGTAGAGCCTCTCACCAGCCGCTTGGCTACTAGCAGGGCCTCACTTGTCACGGGGTAGTGAGCTTTTCGCTTCGGCACTAGTTAGCCAGCCAGTTCTATTTTACTTAACCATATTGTTGTTGTTTGAGTTCATTGTTGTTGTCATGTTCTTTTTCAGGATGTCCTACAAACGCAACGTCAGACGAGGGATTGCAGCATTTTCGTGTCTATTAGGGCCGACTATCCATGAGTCGCTCAGTCTCGTACCTCACCCAACTCACATCTCTCAGGCATAATCTGCATTTTGGCATCCCCTTCCGGTCACTCGGCTGTTGGGGCTCGACACAAGTTATCATCTAGTACATTATTCGTTTGCTCTAAGATACATATAACAGAATCGTGACATTCTTCCAAGAATCAGTGGAGCAGGACTTCCACAGGCATACTGATCACCCTGTAGTCTTTTCTACTTTTTTGCCACCTTTTATTCGAACCTTCATACGTACATGATCGCACTATTCCGAACTGACATACACGTTTCCGACAAGCCTTTCAAACCATACCCCATTTTTTACACAAGATATCAAAGATAATTGGTTTATCGCTTCACAGTAACGTACGTACACAGATGGGAATACCGGGCAGTATCAGACTCCCAAAACCAGCATTCGCGCCACACAACCAGGTCTTAAATCTATGTGCCTGCAACCATACAAGGGTTCGGGAACCCTACAACTCCACGATCACAACTAATCAGACAGGTAAGTCATGTCTCCCCAAGGAAAATTTAAGAAGGTACAAACACTACACCGCGTCACGTCAACATTCGAACCAGACAATCGAGACACTTGACCTACTAATCACTCCCTATCTACTTCTAAATACGATTCTACATTCACATTCCGTCATTAGAGTAAGTAGGACCACTGGCTGCTATTTTCACATCCATTCTATAAGAACGACATCCAGTAGCAGTACGCCGGAACAAACATTAGAGGCACTAGGAATCGGCTATATATTATACAGGAACATTCCCAACGCAGGAGTAGCAAGACATGGATTTTATATAGTGCTATAAGTGTGTTTTTCTGGCATTTCCTTTTGCCCTCTTTTTCAGGCCTACCCTCTACGTCGGTTCCGGCACACCAGACCGACTTAATTCCAATCACAAGGTACTTCACTATACGATATTAACCGACCACAAGTTTTAAGGCCGTAAGGCCTGTATTTGTGGGAGGAGTTAAGCGTTCCATATAAACGCTACTCCCCCCCTTCCTACCTGCCGTACGCACGCTGTTCACCCCACCCACCTCTCCCTCTTATACAATTCATTCAGGGGGGCCCTCTTTTTCAGGCCTACCCTCTACGTCGGTTCCGGCACACCACACCGACTTAATTCCAATCACAAGGTACTTCACTATACGATATTAACCGACCACAAATATATATATATCACATGCTGTCACATTACAAATACACATATGTGGCAGACCGCCTGGCACCCCGACTGGGTACCTCAGCCAATCTTGCTTCCTAGTAGCACGAGTACTATAAGCACTGCACCAGACACCATAACCACTGTAGCCCCCTCTTAGCCGCCTCTTAGCTTGGCTAGGGTCACCTTATGCTAGACATTCAGTTTTAATCCAAACTGGTTTTCTGGATATTGCAATGGTTACTTTAATTAAACTTTATTACTTGACTTTCAGTTTGCTCCAACTGTTTGTATTAATATTGCTATGGTCACTTTAGTTAGATTTTTAATGCTAGACATTCAGTTTTAATCCAAACTGTTTCTGGATATGCATGGCCACTTTAGTTACACTTTATTAGCTTGTCCAGCATTTTTTACCTAAACGTTTTCATTATTTTGCACTTGCCTTCCATTTGGACTTGTATAGTGTGATATTCTCCCCGTTACCCTTCCCCCGAATTAACCCTGTATTTTCTGCTTTATTCGCCTGTTTGGTTTTCTGTTGCTGGCACCTTTTCTTTCCTATACTTTACTCTGGTCTCGCACTGATCGCAGCGTTTTACCGCGATCGCTGTGTTTTACCGCGAGCACGCTTTTTTATTCACTGGAACTTCAGGGCAGGTCTCTGGGGTTGTCGGGGGGACTCTGTTCCATACCGGTCGGGCCGCGATCGTATCCTCTATCGCGGGCCACACAGCACTTTTGCGCAAACGGTGGCCATCTTGCATCTCACGGCACTCGCGAGATTCACGTCGGCCATGTCGTTTAGCCAGTTCGTGATTCCCATGAACTGGCAGCTAGATCTGTACTGTTTAAAATATTTTTCCTGTGAAATAAAAGTTTTACAAGTACTTTTGAGCTCAATACTGTTACATGTCATGGGCATGTGGAATAAAGGTTTTATATGTACCTTTTCTGGAAGATTATGAATGGACTGTTCACTGCTGAGCTCTATACTGTCAGATTTCATTGGCATGTGAAATAAAAGATTTAGATGTAACTCTGCATGAATATGTAGGACTGATATATAGGGGACGCAGTACTCATGTCTGCTGGCAGTTTGCTCTATTCTGTTCTATACAATTGACATGTTGAATAACAGTTTTATTGTACGTCTGGAGGATTATGAATGGACTGTTCCCTGCTGTGGGCATATAGTGGATGCATTACTCTATCTGCTGGCAGGGAAATTAAATAGAGCTGATAACTTACTCAGCTCCCTACTCCCACTGGACCTCACAACCACTGGATACACTCCTTCCCCACAGGGATACACCTCCCAGGACACAGTAGTGGAGGCACATAACAGAGTGATTAACACTCCCTTACGCTGGGTGACCCCCAAGCGTGGCAGACATCTCTCCAAAGTGACGTGGTACAGGGGTGACCCCCCCTTACGTTGGGTGACCCCCAAGCGAATCTGGTTCCTGTCCTAGTGACATACATATACTGGGGTGAACCCCCTACGCTGGGTGAACCCCAAGCGAATCTTATTCCGTTCCTTGTGACATACATATACTGGGGGAAACCCCCACGCCCTAGGACGGGCTCATATCCATGGAGTATATGGAGTATCTGTTGCTGTATGCACAGACCAGGACACACTGGATACATGTATATCGACAGAGCCAGGAAGGAGTAGGACTTCCCTCAATATCCCCGACCGATTTTCAGGCGAGGATTAAGGCCGCCATGGCAACTTCGGGTGAAGAAGTCCTCTCCAATATGCTGGCTAACAACCCATCCGACAGAGCGGGTACCAAGGCACAAGCACCAATGGAAGCTAGAGATACCGACAACGTTAGGTCGGACACCTTATCATCTAAACACCATTGGAAGGGCTACAACGCGGCTTCTCCAAAGCGGAAAGGGAACACCCCGACTTAGCGGAGCCGTCTCTCAGAACGTCCTGTCCATTAATCATCTCAGGCTCCATCATCAGGGGACGAGGACTTCATCCCTCCCCCTTCTCTGGAGATCATGAAAGAATGGAGAGGAGAAGAGTCTCCATCTGAAGAGGTAAAGTGACAAGACCTACCTAGCAAGAAAGGTTTTTCTTTGGCACAATGGACACTCTTGTTTTGACTCACGCACCATCCGACACCCAGGGTCATCCAAATTGGGTTTACCGGGCACACTTTGCCCACTTCTGGCTCAGGAGGCCTATGGGAAAAGAAGTCAGAGACAAGCTCAGGGTGGAATGCCCACGCCCTCTATGACCGAACAAGATAGTCCTCACCATGGAGCTTGGTATCACTGTGGTGATATTTATGTCCCGATCAGGCCGGGGTCCATGTAAAGGTGTAGGATGAAATACTGGACATGATCAGCCCCGGGAAAAAATTCTATACTATGCGGACCTGACCCCACCCAAGACTCACCTCTAGAAGCTCATGATGTGAGGGAATGGGTGCAAAGGGCAATATGTAGGTTGGGGAACGCAAGGCAGACAGGTACACAGTACGGCGCAAAGCAGCCCGATTAAAGATGGATTTCAAACCTCCACTTAGGCAGCTCGGGAGAGAGCGCTCTCGGGCAGCCACGAGCCTGGCCTTGTAGCTCCCGGGTAGGAGAAATAGTGATTATAGCTCCGATGGAACCGATTCGGGGATCTGAAACTGTGCGGCAGGCCCGTTTGGGAAACTATTGCTTCCCCTGGTGGGCGGTTGGTTATACGAACCAGCGGCCACCCAGGGGAGCATTCATTAATGATTTACTTTGCAGTTTTAGAACGTTCTAATAAGCATTCTACAAAACGGGTTCCGTTTGTATGAACTCTCCCGAACAGGGAACAGGCAAAACTCACTAACATACCTAACCAATAAAAAAGGAAAGCACACAATACAATAGATAAACACACAAATAAGAAGTGGGCATGGTGCTTAGTGGCGGTGTCCCACCACAGACCCCAGGCTGGGGGTCTGTGTATAAATTGTGTGTACCTTGTCCTGAATAAACCAGATTACTCCCAGCATTAAATCTTGGCTGATGTATGGGGAGGGGGGGAAGCTATATCACACTACTCATCTATAATCAGTGAAGATGGCGCTGACAGAGATCAGGAGAAGGGGAAAGAGCATCCTTGGCAGCGAGACTCGTATCCCTATAAGAGTGGCCACCACAGAGAAATTCTCATTTTATTACCTCTGCTGTGCAACTCCAGGGGTCCAATATGTCCCAATATATTATCTCCCGACAATATAATCACTCAGCAATGTAGTTACATTCACAGCAATAACACACACTCACTACATCCACATTCCATCCAAAGATTTGCTAACTGAGGAATAAAGCAATGGGAGACAATACTGACCGTCCGCTCGTAACCCATGTAAGGGGAGTTACATTTCACAGCTGCATCCTCTGTGTGCTTGCAGTCTTCCTCTGTAATGTTCTTGTACTGACAGTCCCATATCGAACTTTCCAGCCCAGTACATCGCACCTCATTCATGTGGATAGGCCCCATCCCTGTGTAATGTCACAGATCAGTCATTATAGGAATCTCTAATGTTTACAGCAAATTAAAAACATTTCCCTTGGGAAAATGGGAGACAGAGTCGGGAAAATCATTCATGGAAAGTAGAGAACATCAGACAAGGAAAGTAGGTGATAAAAAAACAGAGGAGGGAGACAAGAGACATAAGGCTTTGTATCTGAGACAGAGGAGGGAGACCAGAGACAGAAGGCATTGTATCAGAGACAAAGGAAGGAGACCAGAGACCGAAGGCATTGTATCAGTTACAGAGGAGGGAGACCAGAGACAGAAGGCATTGTATCAGACACAGAGGGGGGAAACCAGAGAAAGAAGGCATTGTATCAGAGACAGAGGAGGGAGACCAGAGACAGAAGTCATTGTATCAGAGAGAGGAGGTATACCAGAGACAGAAGTCATTGTATCAGAGACAGAGGGAGATCTGAGACGGAGGGAGATCAGAGACAGAAGGCATTAGATCAGAGACAAAGGAGGGAGACCAGAGACAGAAGGCATTGTACAAGAGACAGAGGAGGGAGACCAGAGACAGAAGGCATTGTATCAGAGAGAGGAGGTAGACCAGAGACAGAAGGCATTGTATCAGAGAGAGGAGGTAGACCAGAGACAGAAGTCATTGTATCAGAGAGAGGAGGTAGACCAGATACAGAAGTCATTGTATCAGAGACAGAGGAGGGAGACCAGAGATAGAAGGCATTGTATCAGAGACAGAGGGAGATCAGAGACAGAAAGCATTAGATCAGATACAAAGGAGGGAGACCACAGACAGAAGGCATTGTATCAGAGACAGAGGAGGGAGACCACAGACAGAAGGCATTGTATCAGAGACAGAGGAGGGAGACCAGAGACAGAATGCATCGTATAAGAGAGAGGAGGTAGACCAGAGACAGAAGGCATTGTGTCAGAGACAGAGGAGGGAGACAAGAGACAGAAGTCATTGTATCAGAGAGAGGAGGGAGACCAGAGACAGAAGGCATTGTATCAGAGACAGAAGGCATTGTATCAGAGACAGAGGAGGGAGACCAGAGACAGGAGGCATTGTATCAGAGACAGAGGAGGGAGACCAGAGACAGAAGGCTTTGTATCATAGACAAAGGACCAGAGACAGAAGGCATTGTATCAGAGACAGAGGAGGGAGACCAGAGACAGAAGTCATTGTATCAGAGACAGAGGAGGGAGACCAGAGATAGAAATCATTGTATCAGAGAGAGGAGGTAGACCAGAGACAGAAGGCATTGTATCAGAGAGATGAGGTAGACCAGAGACAGAAGGCATTAGATCAGAGACAAAGGAGGGAGACCAGAGACAGAAGGAATTGTATCAGAGAGAGAAGGTAGACCAGAGACAGAAGTCATTGTATCAAGGACAGAAGGCATTAGATCAGAGTCAAAGGAGGGAGACCAGAGACAGAAGGCATTGTATCAGAGACAGAGGAGGGAGACCAGAGACAGAAGTCATTGTATCAGAGACAGAGGAGGGAGACCAGAGATAGAAGGCATTGTATCAGAGACAGAGGAGGGAGACCAGAGATAGAAATCATTGTATCAGAGAGAGGAGGTAGACCAGAGACAGAAGGCATTGTATCAGAGAGATGAGGTAGACCAGAGACAGAAGGCATTGTATCAGAGAGAGGAGGTAGACCAGAGACAGAAGGCATTGTATCAGAGAGAGGAGGTAGACCAGAGACAGAAGGCATTGTATCAGAGACAGAGGAGGGAAACCAGAGACAGAAGGCATTGTATCAGAGACAGAGGAGGGAGACCAGAGACAGAAGGCATTGTATCAGAGACAGAGGATGGAGACCAGAGACAGGAGGCATTGTTTTAGAGACAGAGGAGGGAGACCAGAGACAGAAGCAGTGGTGTATTTTGGATTTGTGCTGCCCTAGGCACGACTAAATTTGGGCACCCCCAAAATCTAAATTTCACCCCCCAATTTGTGTCAATGCCACTTTTTTGACTGACAGACACATGCCCTCATAGATACATGCACTGATATACACTCACTGACAGATACACAGTCATTGGCACACACATACAGTCATAAGCACACACTCTTTAACCAACACACACTTTCACTGACAGACACACACTGACACACCCACTCACTGACAGGCACACACTCTCAGATACATATAAAATGTCATACACATACTGACACACACTCACAGGCACACCTATTCTCACTGAAAGACACACAAACGTTCACTCACTCACAGACACACACCGACAGCTATACTTACTCACTCACTCACAGTAAGGTGGACAGCCCCAGAACACAAGGCAAGCAAGGCATTTGTCTGGGAGCTTGGGTGGCATTTTTTGGCGCCCCCCCTGAAAGTGCCGTCCAAGGCAAATGCCTTGTTTGCCTTGTGGTAAATACACACCTGGACAGAAGGCATTGTATCAGAGAGAGGAGGGAGACCAGAGACAGAAGGCATTGTATCAGAGAGAGGAGGGAGACCAGAGACAGAAGTCGTTGTATTAGAGACAGAAGGCATTAGATCAGATACAAAGGAGGGAGACCAGAGACAGAAGTTATTGTATCAGAGACAGAGGAGGGAGACCAGAGACAGAAGGCATTGTATCAGACAGAGGAGGGAGACTAGAGACAGAAGTCATTGTATCAGAGACAGAGGAGGGAGACCAGAGACAGAAGACATTGTATCAGAGACAGAGGAGGGAGACCAGAGACAGAAGGCATTGTATCAGAGACAGAGGAGAGAGACCAGAGACAGGAGGCATTGTATCAGAGACAGAGGAGAGAGACCAGAGACAGAAGGCATTGTATCAGAGACAGAGGAGGGAGACCAGAGACAGAAGGCATTGGATCAGAGACAGAGGAGGGAGACCAGGGACAGAATGCATTGTATCAGAGACAGAGGAGGGAGATCAGAGACAGAAGGCATTGTATCAGAGACAGAGGAGGGAGACCCGAGACAGGAGGCATTGTTTTAGAGACAGAGGAGGGAAACCAGAGACAGAAGCCATTGTATCAGAGACAAAGGAGGGAGACCAGAGACAGAAGGCATTGTATCAGAGAGAGGAGGTATACCAGAGACAGAAGGCATTGTATCAGAGACAGAGGAGGGAGACCAGAGATAGAAGGCATTGTATCAGAGAGTGGAGGCAGACCAGAGACAGAAGTCATTGTATCAGAGACAGAAGGCATTAGATCAGAGACAGAGGAGGGAGACCAGAGACAGAAGGCATTGTACAAGAGACAGAGGAGGGAGATCAGAGAAAGAAGGCATTGTATCAGAGACAGAGGAGGGAGACCAAAGACAGGAGGCATTGTATCAGAGACAGAGGAGGGAAACCAGAGACAGAAGTAATTGTATCAGAGACAGAGGGAGATCTGAGACAGAGGGAGATCAGAGACAGAAGGCATTGTATCAGAGACAGAGGAGGGAGACCAGAGACAGAAGGCATTGTATAAGAGACAGAGGAGGGAGACCAGAGACAGAAGGCATTGTATCAGAAACAGAGGAGGGAGACCAGAGACAGAAGGCATAGGATCAGAGACAGAGGAGGGAAACCAGAGACAGAAGGCATTGTATCAGAGACAGAGGAAGGAGACCAGAGACAGAAGGCATTGTATCAGAGACAGAGGAAGGAGACCAGAGACAGAAGGCATTGTATCAGAGACAGAGGAAGGAGACCAGAGACAGAAGGCATTGTATCAGAGACAGAGGAAGGAGACCAGAGACAGAAGGCATTGTATCAGAGACAGAGGAAGGAGACCAGAGACAGAAGGCATTGTATCAGAGACAGAGGAAGGAGACCAGAGACAGAAGGCATTGTATCAGAGACAGAGGAAGGAGACCAGAGACAGAAGGCATTGTATCAGAGACAGAGGAGGGAGACCAGAGACAGAAGGCATTGTATCAGAGACAGAGGAGGGAAACCAGAGACAGAAGGCATTGTATCAGAGACAGAGGAGGGAGACCAGAGACAGAAGGCATTGTATAAGAGACAGAGGAGGGAGACCAGAGACAGAAGGCATTGTATCAGAGACAGAGGAGGGAGACCAGAGACAGAAGGCATTGGATCAGAAACAGAGGAGGGAGACCAGAGACAGAAGGCATAGGATCAGAGACAGAGGAAGGAGACCAGAGACAGAAGGCATTGTATCAGAGACAGAGGAAGGAGACCAGAGACAGAAGGCATTGTTTCAGAGACAGAGGAAGGAGACCAGAGAAAGAGTTTGATCACAGAGAGAAGCGAAGAAATTAATGTTCAATGGGCTACAAAAGAGATAAGGTGTTAGGATAAAGGCTAGAAAGGTCAAAGAGACAGTAGGAGAATTGAATATCAAATGAGACATGAGAAACAGTTGATGGAATTAGATAGAAAATGGGCAACACGTGGTGACCGACAGAGTCACGGTGATAGGAAATATAGCAACTTGCAGGAAAACAGTTATATCAATGCGAATGTAGACCTTGATTTAATTAGTTTTAACCAGAATCAGAAATAATCACAATCTTTTAGAAATACATTTTTAAATGATTTATCTATAAATACTCCCAAAGACTTTATTAGTGACTTCGTAACAGATTGAGTCATTTCCGACTCAAACTAATTAAACTGAGGCCTTAATGCTTACATCGATCTCGACTCAAAGGACAACTGTCATCTAAAAACTATTTTTAATATAAACAAAAAATCACCTATTTGTGAAAGGAATTGGATTTTTCTTAAACAAGTAAATTTAAAAAATGAGAAAAAAAATCCATACTTTTAGTATACGACAGAATCCTTCAGCCATATACATACACCTTGCGTCAGACGGTGTTTCAATGCAACCGTTATTGGGTCAGACGGTGTTTCAATGCAACCGTTATTGGGTCAGACGGTGTTTCTATGCAACCGTTATTGGGTCAGGCTGTGTTTCAATGCAACCATTATTGGGTCAGACGGTGTTTCGATGCGACCGTTATTGGGTCAGGCTGTGTTTCAATGCAACTGTTATTGGGTCAGACGGTGTTTCGATGTGACCGTTATTGGGTCAGGCAGTGTTTCGATGCAACTGTTATTGGGTCAGGCAGTGTTTCAATGCGACCGTTATTAGGTCAGACGATGTTTCAATGCGACCGTTATTAGGTCAGACGATGTTTCAATGCGACCGTTATTGGGTCAGATGGGGTTTCAATGTGACAGTTATTGGGTCAGGCAGTGTTTCAATGCAACCGTTATTGGGTCAGGCTGTGTTTCAATGCAACCATTATTGGGTCAGACGGTGTTTCGATGCGACCGTTATTGGGTGAGGCGGTGTTTCAATGCGACCGTTATTGGGTCAGACGGTGTTTCGATGCGACCGTTATTGGGTCAGGCTGTGTTTCAATGCAACCGTTATTGGGTCAGACTGTGTTTCGATGTGACCGTTATTGGGTGAGGCGGTGTTTCAATGCGACCGTTATTGGGTCAGATGGGGTTTCAATGTGACAGTTATTGGGTCAGGCAGTGTTTCAATGCAACCGTTATTGGGTCAGGCGGTGTTTCAATGTGACCGTTATTGGGTTAGACCAGGTTTCAATGTGACTTTTATTAGGTCAGATGGGGTTTCAATGTGACAGTTATTGGGTCACTCCACAGAGGGGCTGGGGAAGAGGAAAAATACATACAAAAGGGTTGGAGGAGAAACCGAGGCACAAAGGGGCTGGGGGAGACACACAGAGGATAAGTGGAAAAAGAAACACAAAGGGGAAGTGGGAAAAAAAAAGACACACTGTGGCAAATGCAGCCACTTATAGATCCAAACTGTATTGTTAAATCGAAATGTATAATTTTCCTGCTATGCTCTGTATCTTGCAATGTTACAGCACACGAATACCGCTAATGTTAAGCCTGGGTACCCACGAACAGTGAATCACCGCACTGTTCGCGGGATAAGCAAAGTACCGAATGGGAGACCACCCATAGTAGGTCGTGTGTCTCCGATTAAGTACTTTGCAACATTGTATCGAAGTTAATTGTGGTTTGTTGCGGGTGGCCGCCATTCATGTACCGAACACGAGGCGGCGGCCATCTTTGTTAGCGGAAAGCCAGCGAGGTTGTCGTCGTCGAGTACCTAGGTTAGTCGAGCAGCCCACCCACAGTAAACAGTTCACACAGTAACCCCCCCACAATAAATGGTACTGGCCTGTAGGTTCCAGGTTGTAGTGGGACAGTTCAGCCTCCTCGGTCTCCCTGGCGCAGCTAGGCAGACAGCTGGGGTTACTTGGGGGGCAGAGGCCAGCGGCGCTCTGCTCTGCTGCCAGCTCTTCCGCTGGGTTAGCCTGCGGTAAATCAGGCTCTTGACCACGGAAAAAGGGAGGCTAGCAACACTCTGCCCGGATGCCAGCTCTTCAGCTGGAAGGGGGTCAGTGGATATCGTAGGCTCATCCACTGCCCCCAGGACCCGGTCGGGATGTAGCAGGGGAGGGGAAGGCTTGCTTACCTCCTCCTGGTATCCCTGCGGGGAAGGTTGGGGATCTGGACCGCCCGTTGAGCATCCCTGTAGGACTGCGGTCCCATCTGTGCCAGTGTGGTTAGGGTTGTTTTCCCCCTCACCCGGTATCTCCTGCTGCGGTGGGAGGGGGAGGCCGGCTGCCCCCACTCCCCAGGACGCTGGTTGCTGTAAGGTGGAGGGATCCACCATCACCTCCTCCTGGAACTCAGGCTGCCACTGGGAAGAGAGACTGGTTGTCTCCTCTACCTGTGAGATGCACTGCCGCTGGGGATCTGGGCTGGGTACCCAGCATCGCTGTAGGGCCGGTGGAGAGACCTCGGTCCCATCTCCACCTGCCATCTGTGTGTGTCTCCAGGACAAATCTATGAGGTCCACTACCTCAGGTACCTCTGGCTGGTGGAGGAGAGGGAGGCCGGTTGCCTCCACTCCCCACGTCGCTGGTTGCTGTAAGGTGGAGGGATCCAGCATCACCTCCTCCTGGAAATCAGGCTGCCGCTGGGAAGAGAGACCGGTTGTCTCCTCTTTGGCTAAACAGCCCGGTCGCTGGGGGGCAGGACCGACCATCCCTACCCCCTGTGCTGTATGTGCAGAGACCACTGCCCCATCTGCACAGTTGTGGGGCTTACTGTCTCCCCCTGGTACATTAAGCTGCCGCTGGGGAGAGGGGGTAACCAGCTCCTCTCCCATACATACTTCCAGCCGCGGGGAGGGAGACCGACTGTCTCTGCTCCCAATACAGAGTCCTGCTACTGGGGAAAGGAGACTGGGCTCTCTATTCCCGGTAGGACACTCTGCCGCTGGGGAATGGAGACTGGGCTCCCAATTCCCTGTAGGACACTCTGCCGCTGGGGAATGGGGAATGGGCTCCCAATTCCCTGTATATCACACTGCCGCTGGGGATCTGAGCCGACCGCCCAGCATCCCTGTAGCTCACCTTGCCGCTGGGAAGGGAGGACGCTGCTGTAACGGATCGCCTGGCACCCCGACTTGGTACCTCCGTTAATGGATGCTCCTAGTGCTTCCTGAGGACTCCAAGCACTCTGGCAGACACCACCATCACCGAATCCGAGAAACCTTTTAAATTCTCCCAAGCATATGAATGCTGTAGACCATTGAATAGGAACCATACGAATAGGCTTGTACTCCTAGCAGTCAACTGGAACAGCATGCAATAAATCCTTCCCCCAATAATGAGACGACACATCACTTTGAGGGTAAAACAGGAACTCTGGACTGGCTCATCCAGCCTGGCTTTTATTACAATAATCCACATACAGGCCACACCCAGGGGGAGGCATAAAATAACCAATCACATACATGGTTCCGCCCACACATCCCCTCCCCTCAGATAACATTAAACCCAATTATCCAGTACACTTTTCCAGCCAAGTTCTGGATGTACCCCAAAAACAGGGGGTACACCTTTAAATCCAGCATCGCTGGATAGCCCCTATTCAGGGGGGAAACATATCCAAAATTCAAGTCATTCGGATGAACAGTTCGGCAGATATGGGTTTCCAAAGATTTGACCGACCGCATGGGTAAAGTATCCGAAAACAGTTCCATGCATTTTGGCCCTGCGGTCGGTCACAAACAAGGGAATGAAAACAGACGAATTGCCTGTGTTATAGAGCCTAGAGAGGGTTTGAATGAATTCCCTTGTTTGTGGGGTTCTTTCTACCGAACGGCTGGTCATTCGGTAGTTTCTATACGAATTCCTGGAAGTATGGAGGTCTCAGCGGTGTTTGCCTAGTCAAGTGTCCGATTTTAGTTCCAGACACTCGACGGCAAAACACCGCTGTTCGGTAGTTTAAGATGGCCGCCGCCACGTGTTTGTTTCCCGAATGGCGGCCACCCAGAGGACAAAGAATACATTACACTGATTGCCAATTACCCGTTTGCAACATTGTTGCAAACTGTAATTGGAGGCACACTTATTCCTGGGTGGTCTGGTTGTTCGGTAGTTTCACTCAATATAATGAATGGAGTGATTCTACCGAACAATCAGATGAATGCTGCATACGTATCACCCAGGTTAAACTTAACACATGAATACATATACAATATTACAGGCAGCACACTAGAACATGCTTCACAGTCTTAAAGGGACAGTAGTCCCAAAAGTCCCAATGTGTCCATAGATGCTGTTAAAAGGGCCAGTAGCAGCAATATACAGTACAATATGCCCAAATATAAATCTTTAACTGTACCAATTTTCCAGGGGCCATAGTCAGCAGGTAAGAGGCAGGCAGCCAGGCCCCTCCAATGCCCAGTGGCGAGGTAGGTTCCGCCACAGCTGCTCTCCTCTCCCTGCAAGGTACACTGCTGCTGGGGGACAGGACCACTTGTCTCTGCCCCCTGTAACTCAGCCTGCCGCTGGGGAATGGAGCTTGGGCTCCCAATTCCCTGCAATACCGGTGGAGAAACCTTGGTCCCATCTCCACCTGCCACCTGGGGTTCCTCCCAGTAAATCTCAACAATATCTTCCCAGCTAAATGGGTCTGGAACTGGATCTGTCACCTTGCTGTCCTGCTGAATCTTCTCAATGGAGTGGAAGAGACCTCGGTAGTCCTGCTCCAGTTCCCACTCCATGGTTGCTAGGTGAAGCAGGTCTTGCCCTACCTCATGGGGGTCATCCCAGTCATGCCTAGCCTCCCTTGTGTAGATAATGTCCTGAAGTCTGGTCTGCGCAGGGCTCCCGAAGTCCGTCTCTGCAAAGGACTCCCAAAACAAGCCAGGACCATCAAACTCCTCTCCCTCTGGCTTGTCATGCTCGGCTGTCCAGGGTATATACTGTGCCATATACCACCAGAGTGCCTGGTAGGCATCTTCCAGCCAAATCTCCTGCCATACTCGGAGCTACAATTCCTTCACCCATTCCTCCAGGGGCTGCTCTTCCAGGAAGGGCATCCGCAGGGCCACTTGCTTCTGCAACCGCTGCTCTTCACTGGGGAGACTCTCACCCCGCTGGTATTGTACATTATCCAGGGCCTGGTACCAGATGCTTTTCCTTAATGCATCCCGGCGATCCAGGTCCTCCTCCTCGTATAACACTGCTGGTTCCATTCTGTTGCTTTTAGAGTCGCTGTACTGGGACATGCGTTGCCCCCACTTGTAAATCCAAAGAAATAGTGTTTCCTGTAGCTGTCCTTCTGGCTGTAGGAACGATCCCGCCGCTTGCCACCAATTGTAACAGCACCCCCAATCTTAAAAGGGTTAAACCGCCGTTCAGTAGATCTTCCCCTTCCAGATATACAGGCACAGCTACTGCAGAACACCAAACTCCCAAACTGGATACAAAATAGCACTCCGAACTGGAACCTCACAAATAGCTGCTAGCAGACGAACAGGAAAAGCATACATCAGCTTACACTGCTGGCAATCAGTCTCTATCAGCATACAGTGAATCCCCCCCAAGAACGAGACAAGGCTCCGTGTTGAGGGTCAAGCAGAGGTCTGAGGTGCTGGCACACCCAGCCTGGTTTTTATTACGGTTGTGCACATACAGGACACACCCAGGGGGAGGCATAAAATAACCAATCAAGTAACAGTACAACCCGCACATCCCCTCCCCTCAGATAAGCAGTTAACATAATTATTACATACAGTAAAAATACAGTTTCCACACATACTCTGTAACTTTAAAACCATACATCACATTCACATAAAAATACATATCCACAATCAATCCATTCAGGGGAACAACATATTAAAAATTGGCATGAATCAGACCAGGGGTTCAAAAGTTAGTAAAAGTATCTTTTGGGCCCTGGCTGGCAGCATGGCAAAATCTGGCTCACACAGGTTTTACAGAGGCCTCTATCCTGGAGACAATGGGGGGAAGTAATCAAATTATCCAGGGATAGAGGCAGACTCCATTGAGCACATGGTTACACAAAGAAAGTAAAACACTTTAAAATACATAAAGTTACTTTTTATACATAACACACAGACATGTAACATATCCCCAGATAGCTGGGATCTGAACGCACAAAACTACCGAATAGCGCGCAGATCCTATTCACACAGTGTGGCGAAACCAACCTCGCCACTGTGAACTGGAGAAGCCTGGTTGCTAGCCTCCTGCCCTGCGACTATGGCCCCTGGACATATTGCACTGTAAAAACTATATTTTGGCATGTAATAGTTTATATTACTGCTACTGGGCCTTTAAGGGCCATCCGTGGACCTATTGGGACTTTTTGGGATACTGTACCTTTAAGACTGTGGAGCATATTACAGTAATACTGCCTTTAATCCTTTAATATCATGTATGTATTTATATGTTGAGTTATCCTGGGATATGTATGCAGCATTCCCCTGATTGTTCGGTAGAATCACTCCATTCATTATATGGAGTGAAACTACCGAACAACCAGACCACCCAGGAATAAGTGTGCCTCCAATTACCGGTTGCAACAATGTTGCAAACGGGTAATTGGCAATCTATGTAATGTATTCTTTGTCCTCTGGGTGGCCGCCATTCGGGAAACGAACACGTGGCGGCGACCATCTTAAACTCCCGAACAGCGGTGTTTTGCTGTCGAGTGTCTGGAACTAAAATCGGACACTCGACTAGGCAAACACCGCTGAGACCTCCATACTTCCAGAAGTTTGTATGGGAACTACCGAACGGCCGGCCGTTTGGTAGAAAGAACCCCACGAACTAGGGGATTCATTCGAATTCCCCTTAGGCTCCATAACCCAGGCAATTCGTCGGTTTTCATTCCCTTGTCTGTGACCGACCGCAGGGCCAAAATGCATGGAACTGTTTTCGGATACTTTACCCATGCGGTCATAGGCGTGCGCAGCCTATTGCATTAGGGTGTGCACCCTAAAGCACAAACACACGCCGCATGTATATGTATATATGTATATATATATATATATATACACACACACACTATATACATACACTGCTGTGTGTGTGTGTGTGTGTGTGTGCTGTTAGTGTGCTGTGTGAGGGTGGTGTGTGTAAGGGTGCTGCTGTGTGTGTGTGTGTGTGTGTGAGGGTGCTGGTAGTGTGCTATGTGGGTGAGGGTGTTTGTGTGTGTGTGTGAGGGTGCTGTTTGTGTGTGAGGGTGTTTGTGTGTGTGTGTGTTAGGGTCCTGTTAGTGTGCTGTGTGTGTGAGGGTGCTGTTTGTGTGATGTGTGTGTGATGGTGCTGTGTGTGAGGGTGCTGTTTGTGTGATGTGTGTGGGTGTCGTGTATTTCTGAGGGTGCTGTTTGTGTGTGTGTGTTTGCGAGGGTGTTGTTAGTGTGCTGTGTGTGAGGGTGTTGTGTGTTTGTAAAGGTGCTGTGTGTGTTTGTGAGGGTGCGGTTAGTGTACTGTGTGTGTGAGGGTGCTGTTTGGGTGCTGTGTGTGTGAGGGTGCTGTGTGTGTGCTGTTTGTGTGAGAGTGCTGTATGTCTGTAGGTGCTTTTTGTGTGTGGGTGATGTATGTGTGTGTGTGTGCTGTATGTTTGGACAGATTGTGGAGGTGGGGGCAGATTAGTAAATGTCCCCCCTCGCTTCTTACCTTATGTAGGGAGGGGGGATCCTTGCTGCCATGTGCCATCCCTGGTGGTCCAGTGGAGAGTGAACTCTAGCCTGCGGGGCTAGAGTTAACTCTCGTGAGATCTGAGCATTGCCGCGGCAACGCTCAGATCTCGCGAGAGGAACCTGGCGGAGCTGCTGTCTAGCGCTCCCCGGGTCCTCTCCTGCCTCCCTTCATGCTGCTGTGGGCCGGTGAGGTAGATCTTTGATCTCCCCGCAGGCCCATGGAGGCTTAGAGCAGAGCCGACACTCAGCGCCGGTTCTGCGTGAGCCGACAGGGGAGAATAAAGTCCTGGGGAATAAAGTGTGGGAACCAAGATAAACACCCCCCCAAAAAAATAATATACACTCCAGTGTGTGTATGTATATGTGTGTGTGTGTGTGTGTGTATATGTATATATATATATATATATATATATATATATATATATATATACATACATACACACACACACACTCACAGACACACTCATACATTCACAGACACACATATTCACATACACTGACACACATACACATTCACAGACACACACACACACACACACATTCACAGACACACACATATTCACATACACACATTCACAGACACACACACACACATACACACAGTCACAGACACACACACACACACACAGTCACAGACACACACATTCACACACACACAAA
Source organism: Pelobates fuscus (assembly GCF_036172605.1). Taxonomy (NCBI): domain Eukaryota; kingdom Metazoa; phylum Chordata; class Amphibia; order Anura; family Pelobatidae; genus Pelobates; species Pelobates fuscus. The sequence continues at coordinate 290,599 of NC_086322.1, forward strand.
TTATAATTTTTTTAATTAAAAAAATGTCCACCCAGCCTCCCTACCTGGAGTGCTGGCGTGGACTTGTCCCTGGGGTCCAGTGGGTCAGGCGGCTCTCTCCATATCAGCCGCGGCGAGGGAGCTGTGTGCTGTCTGCTCCCTCTCGCCGCGCGGGCTGTCCGCTGTAGCTGGGAGCCGGAATATGACGTCATATTCCGGCTCCCAGCATCAGCAAGCGGCGAGAGGGAGCAGACGGCACACAGCTCCCTCGCCGCGGCTGATATGGAGAGAGCCGCCCGCCCATCCCCTCTTGCCCCCCCCTCCCATCCATGACAGGGGGGACATGGGGGGAGGAAGGGGGGCATTGGGGGGCGCTGAGTGCCTGCAGGAACGGCGTTCCTGCACAAAAAAAGTGCAGCAACTCCGTTCCTGCAGGATTCAATCCATAGGCGTGCCGCGGGGATTAGGGTGTGCCCAGGCACACCCGGCACACCCCGTGCGCACGCCTATGCATGCGGTCGGTCAAATCTTTGGAACCCTATATCTCCCGAACCGGTTATCCGAATGACCTGATTTTTGGATATGTTGTCCCCCTGAATAAGGGCTATCCAGCGATGCTTGATTTAAAGGTGTACCCCCTGTTTTTGGGGTACATCCAGAACTTGGCTAAAAATGTGTACCGTATAATTGGGTTTACTGTTATCTGAGGGGAGGGGATGTGTGGGTTGAACCATGTATGTGATTGGTTATTTTATGCCTCCCCCTGGGTGTGGCCTGTAAGTGTACAAGTGTAATAAAAGCCAGGCTGGATGAGCCAGTCCAGAGTTCCTGTTTTACCCTCAAAGTGAAGTGTCGTCTCATTATTGGGGGAAGGATTTATTGCATGCTGTTCCAGTTGACTGCTAGGAGTGCAAGCCTATTCGTATGGTTCCTATTCAACTGTCTACAGCATTCAGAGGCTTGAGAGCATTCATATGCTTCTCAGATTCGGTGATTGTGGTGTCTGCCAGAGTGCTTGGAGTCCTCAGGAAGCGCTAGGAGCATCCTTTAACGGAGGTACTCAGTCGGGGTGCCAGGCGATCCGTTACACACAGTTCAATTGCCATGGAGCTAAAGTCTTTCCCATAGTCTTTCATTATATGAATAGGCTCCATGGCATAGCTATCTGGGGGTATCACCGCTCACACAGGGCAAGTACCGAATGGCCCCACTGTGTTTATGGCCAGAATGAGTGACATGCACTCTGTTAGGGCCGAATACGTTTTTTAAAAGGGCCCAATCTCCCAGGGACCATAATCACATGGCAAGAGGCTGGCAAGCAGTCCTCTCCAGGCCCAAGTGGCGAAGGGCACTTCGTCACAAGGATTTATCACCATTTCTATGATATTGACAATTTTACTCTGCCTGCGTTATGTCTGTATCTTTATATATTTTTTGTTTTCTTTTTATAGATTGGAGCTACAGTGGTCTTTTGGACTGTGGTACTTGTGACGTTAGAGTGCTGGAGTATATTAAATCGATTGGAATGTATCATCATATACGTTGAATTGATTTATGTCGCTGTTATGACGACTCATTGTGTACATATTGTGATCCTTGTTTGTAGATAGCATGGTCCTCTAGGGTAAACAACAGGCACAGTCCTTTGGCTTTCTTATAATCCAGGCAACTTTATTGTAAATCCACACAGGAGACAGCAGTAAATGAAAACATAAATCCCTTTAAACAAAAACCTAGCTCGTCTGAGCACTAACTAATATCAGGTTCCCTATCTCTCAGGGGTTAAACTAAACAAAACAATATTGGTTTCACCAACCTAGAGTCTTTGTCCACTCTCAGCACTCCAGTATTTAGCCAACCTGCTGCTCCCAGCCTTTCAGAGAGAAACAAAACATTCTCCCCTTACCTGCCTAGCAGGGAGGGGTTTATTCTCACTGCTGCAGCCGATTACCTGCAGCTGAGCAGTAGGTTGGAGACAGTCCAAAAACCCTGGCCTGGATCTATGTCTTACAAGAAAAACCGCTAAACTGCGGATTGGAGCATTGGCCCACCCTTCTCTCCAATGCTCCACCCCAGGGGCCCATAACTAAATAATCATTCTGGTTATATACACAGAATCATACTCTCCCCCTGGGGTTAAAAATCATATGCCTCTCTGAACAATTCTGTCGAGATATAGACTCCCTCACAGATCACCCCATTCACCTTATCACAATATACAGCTATGTATTTCATATTATAGTGAATTTTGTGAATATAGATTGTGTCTTATGATTATTTATATATTTGATATACTGACGGTGTTGAGCGATGGTACCCATGACTATGAGAGCTTTTTTGCCATGAATAGTGTTTTTCTGTGGGTGGTATGATTTTGTTCATCGATGCCATGTTTAAGCGGCTGGTATGGGTATAGTCAGTGTACAGGTTAATGAAGATGATGTAGTTAAGGATTTTTCTGACACAACATATGTTTATGATGGATTCTTTTACACAATAATGTATACTCGTGATGAATTTTCTTAATATGTTGTTATATTTCTATATTGATAATGAATAGCCTCTTAATATGCGGATCACATTGTATTATATTATCTTGTGTAGAATATGAATAATTTTTTATTTTTTTGTGTAAATAATCATGATTGCTATGTTTGTAGATATACTATGTAATTATTTTTTGAACTGATGTACATTGTATAGCCAAGTGATTAACATGTATTATATGGCGAATTATTTTGTATTACGCTAACATTGTCTATTTGCCACCTGTAGCAATTTATTAATCACACTTGTGGTGTTTGTTGAATTAAATATCCTTTTTTTTTTGCACATTATTTTTAGATTTTTTTTTGTGTGTGTTTTGTTTTATAGTATTGGTGGGAGTTATTTTTATATATAGGTTCACTGATTATAACTTATCTGGTGGACCTAGTATTATTTATTCTTTATTCATTTATTATTCTACTAGTCCTCTTTGACATGTATATATGTAATACATAGTTGGTATATTTGTATGATGGATATGGAGTATAATCTGTAACATGTTCATATGGTATCTAGTACTTGTTAGAATGATGATGACTTATTGTTTGAGCATTAGTTGCCATCCACAGTGTGTGGGTGGCCTTTTTTGTACTGTAAGGTACCTCAGTGGTTGAGAATTTAATAGCTGTTATGCTGTTGCGTCCGCACAAGCGCTTTGCCTAAATGCGCATGCGCAAACGAGGTGATGCTGCGCGCATGCGCAGCGTTTAGTACAGTGCGCAGTACTTATTATAGTGCGCATGCGCGGCAATTGCTAGAGTGCACATGCGCGGACTTTCTTTGCGCGCAGCGATGGGTATGACGCGTGTAGGGCGTAGCAGATACGGCGTTCGTATGCCAGTAAGTAGTATGGCGATTATAGACGCCAGTTTTAGTATATGATACACTTACTGTTGATTTATGAACTAATGGTTATCAGAATTTGTATGTTTAATATCATTTTAGGTTATATATCCTATTTTTACTCTGTGAATATATTTTTTTTACTACTAATCTTTATATCACTGTTATTAGTAGAATTTTGTGCCAACACTTGAGTTGATGATGTCACTTCCGGTGCTGGTAACAACGTTATGCTGATGGCCATCAGCTGTAAGAGGGCTTTAAAAGCAGACACATTTGAACATGGATACAGGTACCCTTGATAAAGGCAGCCAGTTGGTGCCGAAACGTTGGGGGGTTTGGTGACTGGTGTTTCTGTCTTGTGGCTTGTAAGGAATTTTTCTTGGTTATTTACCATTGTCTTATTATATTTGCCCTTGCTTCTGTCATTGTGTTTATTTATTTTTCTTGTAAATGTTTTTGGTACTTTTTGTATATAATAAAATTACGTTGTTTGCGATTTATATAGTGTGCATCCTATATTCTATAGATATTTGTGCATTTGAAACATTTAAGGGAGTGTTCATATGGTTTGCACCTGGCTTTTGTTATATTATTTTGTCTCTCCATGTGCTTTTGTTTTGCGTTTAAACTAGAAAGCTCTAGGAAAGAAATGAGGTCAGGAAAGAAAAGATCTATTAACCTATAAAACTGAAAGTAGTACAGATATCCAGGATGTTCCATTTATCTTTAACTATAATATAAATCATTATCAAATCAGCCAGATCATTAAAAAATATTGCCCGATCGTACTACAGGATCCAGCCCTGAATCAAATTCTTCCCACCAAACCTAGGATGATTTATAGAGGCGCAAAAAATCTTAAGAATACCCTAGTACGAAGCTCCTTGAAAGAACACAACCATTCCTCAACTATATTTAACAACGAGGAGGGTTTTCATGGCTGTGGTCAGTGTACAGCCTGTAAGAAGTCCGGTTGCACCCGAAGAGTGATCAAAGATATAAAATGAAGAAGATCAGACAGTTTATAACTTGTTACACTAAGAATGTGGTCCATCTCCTGGTCTGCCCATGTGGATTAAAATATGTGGGTAGAACGATTAGACCTCTACATACCAGGATTAGAGAACATATTGACAAGATTCAAACTGGCTTTGAACAGCACAGTGTCTCCAGTCATTTTAAACAATTTCATGATCAGAAACCAGAAGGCTTAAGCTTTATAGGGATTAATAAGGTGAATAAAAATTGGAGAGGTGGGGATTTTATAAAGAGAACTTGGAAAAAGTGAGATGGAATGGATCTATAAGCTTAATACACTAATTCCCCATGGCCTTAACTCTGACTTTGAGTTATGCCATTTTTTATAAATATATCATTTTTGGTTTCTTATATTTAGGTTTAACACATTTAATTTTTTTATTACTTGTAAGCTCATTTTTTATTTTATTTTTTAGTAAGCCCCAGGTTATATCCCCATTATTGTAATCGAATTAAAGGAATAAGACATTAATGTTATTATTATTATTATTATTATTGCCATTTATATAGCGCCAACAGATTCCGTAGCGCTTTACAATATTTTGAGAGGGGTGGGGGGGGGGATGTAACAATAAATAGGACAATTACAAGAAAACTTACAGGAATAATAGGTTGAAGAGGACCCTGCTCAAATGAGCTTACAGTCTATAGGAGGTGGGGTATTAGAAACATTAGGATAGGAAATATCAGGTAGGAGTGAAGCAGAGCTGGAGGAGAGAGCAAAGCACTGTCCCATAGGAGAGAGCAAGAGACAGGTATGTAAGGGAGAGATTACTCTGGGAGGCCATACGCTTTCCTGAAGAGATGGGTTTTTAGGCCCTTCTTAAATGATTGAAGACTAGGGGAGAGTCTGACGGCAGTAGGCAAGTTATTCCATAGGAGAGGAGCCGCCCGTGAGAGGTCCTGCAAGCGCGAGTTGGCCGTACGGGTGCGAGCAGCGGTCAGGAGGTGGTCGCGGGCAGAGCGGAGGGTACGAGGAGGGGCATACCTCTGGATCAGTGAAGAGATATAAGAGGGGCTGGAATTGTTCAGTGCTTTAAATGTATGGGTTAGCACTTTGAATTGACTCCTATAGGATACAGGGAGCCAATGTAAGGACTGGCAGAGGGGCGAGGTGTGAGAGGACCGACTGGAGAGGAAAATCAGTCTAGCTGCAGCATTCATTACAGACTGTAGCGGGGCAATACGGCTTTTGGGGAGACCAATCAGGAGAGGGTTACAGTAATCCATGCGGGAAATTACTAGAGCATGGACAAGCTCCTTGGTAGCATCTTGCGTAAGAAAGGGGCGGATGCGGGCTATGTTTTTGAGTTGGAACCTACAGGGCTTGGCAGCAAACTGGATGTGAGACTCAAAGGTGAGACCAGAGTCAAGTATGACGCCAAGACAGCGCGCTTGTAGGGATGGACTTATGTGGATATCACTGACTTGAAGGGAGAGTGAGAGAGGAGGATCAGTATTAGGAGGAGGAAAGACAAGGAGTTCAGTTTTAGAGAGGTTAAGTTTGAGAAAGCGTGTCGACATCCAGTCAGAGATGGAAGAGAGGCAAGCAGTGACACGTTGCAGGACGGCAGGGGAGAGGTCCGGTGAGGAGAGGTATATCTGAGTGTCATCAGCGTACAGGTGGTAGTTGAATCCAAAAGAGGCAATACGTTTTCCAAGAGAGGCAGTATAAAGAGAAAATAGAAGGGGACCAAGGACAGAGCCTTGGGGAACTCCAACCGAGACAAGGCGAGGGGAGGAGGTATCCTTGGAAAAGGAAACACTAAATGAGCGTTGGGAGAGATAGGAGGAAAACCAAGAGAGGACAGAGTCACAGAGACCGAGTGATTGAAGAGTTTGAAGGAGGAGAGCATGATCAACTGTGTCAAAGGCAGCAGAGAGGTCAAGGAGAATTAATATGGAGTAGTGACCTTTGGATTTAGCGGAGATTCAGTCAGTCACTTTGATAAGAGCGGTCTCAGTAGAGTGGAGAAGGCAGAAGCCAGACTGAAGAGGGTCAAGGAGTGAGTTGGAATTAAGGAAGTGAGACACACGGGTAAAGACAAGTCTTTCCAAAAGCTTTGATGAGTAAGGTAGCAGGGATATGGGACGATAGTTAGAGGGGGAGGACGGGTCAAGAGATGTTTTTTTCAGGATAGGTATTACAGTGGCATGTTTAAGGTCAGCAGGAACAGTGCCAGAAGAGAGAGAGCAGTTAAAGATGTGTGTTAGGATAGGCACAAGACAAGGGGAGAGAGATCTGATGAGGTGAGATGGGACAGGATCAAGTGGGCAAGTGGTGGGGCGAGAGGAATGGAGAAGTGCAGCCACCTCTTGTTCAGTAGCTGGGGAGAAAGTCTGAAGGGTAGGGAAAGCATGATTTATGTGTGGTTGAGAAAGAGAAAGGCAAGGAGGGCAGAATTGTTTCCTTAGCTGTTCAATCTTGTCAGTAAAGTAACATGCAAAGCTATCAGCTGTAAGGTTAGTTTAGGGGGTGGCCACAACAGGGCGGAGAAGGGAATTAAAGGTGTCAAAGAGACGTCTGGGATTGCGGGAGCATGAACTAATGAGAGAGGAAAAGTAGGACTGTTTGGCGAGGGCAAGGGCTGCGCTGTATGAAAGCAACATGAATCTATAATGAAGATAGTCTGCCTGGGTGTGGGACTTCCTCCACCGTTCAGCACAGCGGGAGCAACTCTGCAGATAGCGTGTTGATTTATTATGCCAAGGCTGGGGTCGTGTTCTGCTCGAGGTGCATGTTTGGAGTGGGGCTGCAGTGTTCAAGGCAGATGTGAGGGTAGTTTTATATGTGGAGATGGCCAGTGAGGGACAGGAGAGGGAAGGGATGGATAGCAGTTGTGAATCAATGTCAGCCGACAGCTGCTGGAGGTCAATAGAGTTAAGGTTCCTCCTGAGCTGAGGGGGGTTAGGCTGAGGTTGTTTGGTGAGGGGGTAATTGAGAGCAAACGATAAGAGGTGGTGATCAGAGAGAGGAAATGGAGTGTTGCAGATATTAGATAATGTACATGAATAAGAGAAAATAAGGTCGAGGGTATTGCCAGCTACATGAGTGGGAGAATTAGCCCACTGCAATAGTCCAAGGGAGGAAGTAATTGAAAGTAGTTTAGAGGCTGCTGGGGTTAAAGGTGGGTTAATGGGAATATTGAAGTCTCCAAGAATTAGGGATGGAATGTTGGAAGAGAGGAAGTAGGGTAGCCAGGCAGCAAAGTTGTCAAGGAAGAGGAGAGGGGAACCAGGGGGACGATAGATAACGGCAAAGTTAGCAGAGAAGGGTTTGAATGAATTTCAAATGATGGGAAAGAGAGGGAAGGGGGGGTGGGCAGGGTTTTAAAGGAGCAGTGGGGTGAGAGAAGAAAACCTACACCGCCACCTTTAATCTCCGCTTGTCTTGGATTGTGGGTAAAGTGAAGACCACCAAAGGACAGTGAGGCAGTGGTAGCAGTATCCGAGGGAGAGAGCCATGTTTCTGTTAGTGCAAGTAGGTTTAGGGAGAGTGAGATGAATAGGTCATGGATGGAAGTAGATTTAAAGGTGCTGCACACAGAGCGTGCATTCCAGAGGGCAGCTTTAAAAGAGGAATTATAGTGAGAATTACATGGAATGGGTATTAGGTTGTTGTGGTTTCTGGTGTTTGAACCAGGTGGCCGAGTAGTGGAGGGACCAGGGTTTGGAGAGACATCACCAGCTGCTAGGAGTAGTAGGATGGAAAGGAAGAGGAGGTGCGAGTAAGAGTTAAATGTTGGGGATGAGAGCTTGTATTTAAGGGATTTAGGAGGGGTGTGTGGAGAAAGGCTGGATAAATATGAGTAAAGTGCATGTGATGAATACAGAGATGAGGGGAGCAGGGAGGGAGCAATGAAGATGGTGTCAGCAGGAACAGGTAGGTAAAATGATAGAGAGATTTTAATGAAGAGGGAAGTGAGAGAGAAAGTGAAAAATAGAAGTGAGAACATTAGTAGGAGAGTAGGTGCTGTGTTTTTAAGAGCTGTGGTTAGGAGGGTTAAGGGTTAAAATAGCTATACTCACACAATACCTCTTTGAGTGTGGAGGGCTTGGTGGACATAATTGGTTTAACAGGAAAGCTAGGTAATCTGAGCAATCTATAAATGTAATGATTACCGTGGGAAGCAATCATCCAGAAATGCTACCTCTGCTTATGGCAAGTCCTGCTGGGTTGTGTGCTGGGAGTCCTGGGTGTAGCTGTTTCAATATTGAATGGGGCCCAGGCTCTGCTTATGGCAAGTCCTGCAGGGTTGTGTGCTGGGAGTCCTGGGTGTAGCTGTTTCAATATTGAATGGGGCCCAGGCTCTGCTTATGGCAAGTCCTGTAGGGTTGTGTGCTGGGAGTCCTGGGTGTAGCTGTTTCAATATTGAATGGGGCCCAGGCTGTGCTTATGGCAAGTCCTGCAGGGTTGTGTGCTGGGAGTCCTGAGTGTAGCTGTTTCAATATTGAATGGGGCCCAGGCTCTGCTTATGGCAAGTCCTGCAGGGTTGTGTGCTGGGAGTCCTGAGTGTAGCTGTTTCAATATTGAATGGGGCCCAGGCTCTGCTTATGGCAAGTCCTGTAGGGTTGTGTGCTGGGAGTCCTGGGTGTAGCTGTTTCAATATTGAATGGGGCCCAGGCTCTGCTTATGGCAAGTCCTGCTGGGTTGTGTGCTGGGAGTCCTGGGTGTAGCTGTTTCAATATTGAATGGGGCCCAGGCTCTGCTTATGGCAAGTCCTGCAGGGTTGTGTGCTGGGAGTCCTGGGTGTAGCTGTTTCAATATTGAATGGGGCCCAGGCTCTGCTTATGGCAAGTCCTGTAGGGTTGTGTGCTGGGAGTCCTGGGTGTAGCTGTTTCAATATTGAATGGGGCCCAGGCTCTGCTTATGGCAAGTCCTGCAGGGTTGTGTGCTGGGAGTCCTGGGTGTAGCTGTTTCAATATTGAATGGGGCCCAGGCTGTGCTTATGGCAAGTCCTGCAGGGTTGTGTGCTGGGAGTCCTGAGTGTA